>NC_138192.1:349716-489006 GCF_964194105.1 Spermophilus citellus | reverse complement strand
CCCCTGGGGAGCTGGGGGTGGGAGGCAGGGGCTTCCTGCTGTGGTGGGGCTGTACCCAGGGCAGATGGCCCACTGCTCCCTTTCTCCTGAGCTGGCGGTGTGCCCGGTTGGGCTCAGAGTGACCACACATGGGAGACGGCCACTCTGAGGGAGGGAGTGGATGTGAAGATCTTTGAGATGGTTCTTCAAAGCCAGGACGGACCCTTAGCTGCAAACGTGTCTTCCTGGTATCGTCCTCCTTCACCCGCAATGTCAGCCCCACCACATCCCTGGTGTGTGACGGCGGCCCTCCAGGGGACTTTGAACATGGAGGGTGAAGGAGGCAGCCTGAGGGAGAGTGCATGGGCACTCAGCAGGCGGGGCTGGGGCTCTCGCTCTCTGGGACCCCGAGTGCTGTGCCCACTTTAGGAAGAGGAGGGGCTGCCACCCCGAGCAATGATGGTGGCTCAGGCTCCTGAGCAGCAGAACTGGGGTGTCACGTGGCAGCTCCTGGGACTGAGTGCCACTCTCTGAATGTAACTCAGAGGAGGAGAACCACCTGGGCTGGTTCTGCGTGGACGATGAGGGCAGTCACACCAAGAAGGAGACGCACCCTCTCCTCGTGGGACACATGCCGGTGACGGTGGCCAGGCAGCCAGAGTTCAAGGTACATGTGCTGGGTTGGCTGCCTCTCCTGCGGGCATACCTGGGATCGCTGTGAGGGTGTGGTGGGGTGGTCCTCTGGGCCAGCCACCGCTGCTGCTTCTCCCGAGGGTGAGTCAGAGATGTCTGAGACGACAGGCCTGTGGCCGAGGTCGAGTCTTAGCTCTTGTCCCCAGGGTGGCCCTGCAGGTCCCTGGAGTGGGAGGGCCTCTGGACGGCACAGGACTGCACACTGCTGGTGCCAGGCTGGCCTGGTGCCCAGGGAAGCCCGCGAGCGCTCATCAGGTTCCGCTTCCTGGGCTCGGGCAGGCCGTGTTCCTGAGCGCTGGGGGCTCCTGACCTGCCTTTCCCTTTCCCATTGCTGGTCCCCGGCCACGCTTGGCCTGAGGGCTCAGGGGTTCACTTCTACAATGTGAGCACAGGGCTGACAGTGGCCTGGGTCTGCTGGGCTCCCTCAGCAGGGGTCCTGCTGACCAGCAGGAAGATGTTTCGGAACAAAACTGCATCTGCACCCTGTGGACAGATGTATCTCCTTGTCTTTGTTCCCTGAACAGTAGAACAGAAAAAGCATTCACGCGGTGGCTCCTGACCGCCGTGCCCAGAGGCCTGGCCCAAACCATCTAGAGGAGGTTTCATGGGTCCAGTCTGTGGTCAGCTGAGGCAGAGCACAGGGCAGGAGGGTGTGTCCCACGAAAGCAGCTCCGGACATGGCCTCAGGGAGCAGAGAGCTCTGTCCCCAAGGACCCACCTGCTACTGCCCACCTGCCTGCAGCTGCCACCCAGCCATCCCTTGTCAGGGGGTTAGTGCCCAGGAGGGTCAGGCTTTCCTCGCTCCACTGCTGAACGTTCCTGCACTGTCTCCCCTGAGCCCTGGGGGACACTTCATGTGTCCCCCAGGACGTGTGGAAGCTACGTGGCATCGGTATCACAAGTGCCTGAGCAGATGTCAAGAGTGGAGGCTGCGCTGGGCTGTCTGCAGGGGAGAGGCTGGAGCACCCAGTCTCCCTGGGTGAGGAGGGAGGGCTGGGCCTCAGTCGCCTGCCCCTGCTGTTCTACCTGTGAGAGGCAGGACCCTGAGTCTGTGGTGGTGTTGAAATGGGATCACCAGCTGGAGTCCCCGATGAGCGCTTGTTGTGGTTGGTGTCTTTAGATCGAGTGTGCTGCTTATAACCCCGAGCCTGACCTCGATCACGAAGGCCAACCCGATCCATCCCCCGTGGCACATGGCTTCCTGTGGGTAAGGGTCTTTATTTGTACTGCAAGTTCACCTAGAATCGAGCCTACAGTCGTGTGAAGCTCAGATTTGAGCAGCTCAGAAGAGTGTCGGTCCCCGCGAGCCCAGGTGACGGCCACAGATACGGAGCCTTTCTCTGATGGGAGCTGGTGACTGGGGAAAGATGAAATTCTAGGAATTAAAATGTTGATTTCTGCCCTTTTCCATGTAAAACTTTCACAAGATCTGAATTCATCCAGACAGCTGATCTGACTAGTGTAAGAGCCATTTTACTGTTTCTGGCCTGTTGGTGGTTAGATGAGAAGGACTTTCCTTGTTTGCAGACATTGGTGGCTTTTTACCCTGGAGACTTGGCCGTTGGAATTAATTTGTTCCAAGTGAAACGCAGCATCTAAAAATACCCTGCATTTGCAGTGGCCCTTCCTGGTTTGTGCAAATGGAGGACAGTCCTCAGGCGCAGGGACTCAGGTCCACCCTCAGCCCGAAGCCCGGCTCTTCCCGGCTGGACTGTGGTCCAGGGTCATGCCTTGCTGGCTGCAGGCAGAGCTCCTGCCCGCATGGTGTTCCTAGCCAGGCTGACAGCGCAGCGGCCGGGCTGGCTGGCATTTCATAGCATCTGTGAAGGAGGGCAGAGGCATCATTGCCTGGGGGATGCAGGTTTTCCGCCCACAGGGATCTGGGATGGCTGGGGGTTTCCTCCTCTTCTGGTGACACCCCACTCCCCAGGGCTGGCACAGGGACGCCGCGGTTGGTCTTCCCTCCCCGACAGGGCAAAGGAGGGTGTCCTTGTAATGTGGAATAGGAGGCCTAAGAACATGCTCAAATTGGTGGAGAAGAAAGGGGTCTGTCATCAGGGTCAGCCTGGCTCTCTTGGACTGGCCCTTAGTAGGGACCCGTCGTGGCCCCGTACACCAGCTGGACTGGAGCTGCAGTTGGGAGACCGAGTCTGCCGCGTACTCTCAGGGACTCTGTTTTCTTAGCTGAGGGCTGTGAAACTCCAACGTTAACTTACTTAAGATGGATATGATTTGCCCCTCAGGACTGTGAATAGGTCTTTGCCCTTGTGTGGTGACCAGTGGGTGGGTGGACACAATACCTTTATCTACTTTTATGTGGAGCTGAGGATCGAACCCAGTGCTGAGCAAGCACTCTACCACTGAGCTGCCATGGCAGCCCTGGGTGTGTGGTTTTTAATGCATGTCTTTTTAAAAACAAAGTTATCCCCTGTTACTACATATTTAAAGACTTAACTATGTGCAAGGGCCGGGGGCCTGGGAGCAGCTGGTTCAGAGGCAGACTGCTTTGTGTGGGGTCGATCCTCACAGGTGGCTGCCTTTCTTCTGGGGTTCCCGGGGTTCCCATGCACCCTCACTCTCTTTCTCTTAACTCCCTGATCAGATTGGAAGTTGTAGTGACCAGATGGGTCAGATTGCCATTGTCTCCTTTCACAACTCCACCCCCAAAGTCATCGAATGTTTCAACGTCGAATCCCGCATCCTGTGTATGGGGTACATTCCTGCCGAGGAGCAGCAGCGGGAGCCCAGCACCGTTGTGGACCCTGAGGCCCAGGCCACCAGAGCATCTGAAGTGCCCACCATCTGTGTGGGCACGGAGGAGGGAAGGTAGAGGTCACATGGGGTGTGGCAAGCTGTTCCCAGACACCTAGGGCCCATCCTGGGAATAGGCGTTGGCGTGAGCGTTGGGCAGCAGGCGGGAATGACAAGATCCGGGGAGGGGTCTCTGCGCTCTGAAGTCACCAGTGATTGGGCCCCGGGAATTATTCTAGGAGACCCCAAAGAGCAATGGAAGTTTCACACCTGCTGTTTGTCCCTAAGGTACTCATTTTTATCATGCTTTAAAAGCACACCACTCTTGCATTTTGGAATAAAATAGCTATTTTTCGGTGTTATGATCGCATTGAACGTTGACATCCTTTAATGGAAAGTTAAAATGATTTTCCTGATGTGAAGTTAAGCCATAGGAAGATCTAATTATTTTTATGACCTAGAATTTCTATTTTAAATATAGGAAAGAAATCAGGGTGCTGCAGACTGTTGGAAATGCAGCCAGTATGTCTTGGAGCAGGAGGCGGGCTCAACAGGGAGCAGGACGAGGAGATGGGAACCCTGCTGTCGAGGGCGCGGGGCCTTGGGGGGGCAGTGTGCAGACTAACTCATGTTTTCCTTTTAAAGCATTTCCATTTACAAAAGCAACCAAGGCTCCAAGAAAGTGAGGCTTCAGCACTTTTTCACTCCCAAGAAGTCCACGGTCCTGAGCCTGGCCTGCTCGCCGCAGGGCCTGTATGCTGGCCTGGTCAACGGCTCAGTGGCCAGCTACACCAAGGCTGCAGGTACGGCGCTCCCTCCCAACCGCTCCTGGGGTTTTTCCGTCCCACCTTCCCTTGGCACCTGTCACCTCTGGTCCCAGGCTTCTGTGACACGTTCCTTCTCAAAAGGCGTCCGTGGGACACGTGGGCTCCAAGCTGAGCAGTGTGCTCTCCTGGAGCCCACCCGGGGCTCCGTCCTCTCCGCCCACCCTGCCCACTGCACTGAGGCCCCACCTCTCTGCCTTCCCGGCAGCTGCATGTGGTGCTGCCAGCCTCCTCCTGCCCCAGCAGGGTCCTTCCTGCCTCTGAGGTTCTTGGTCCTCCTCCGGGTCCCTCAATCTCCAGCCCTCTTTGCCACCTGTCCACCTTTAACTGGCAGTTCTGTGGCTCTGGGGCAGCAGAGAGGAGCACTGCCTGGCCTCGGGGCCCTCACAGCCTTGCGGATTGCCCAGCCTGGGCTCCCTGTCTCCCGTCTTGTCCTGCTAGCAGCGGGAGCTGGTGGGGGTGCGTGTGCAGTCCCGCTGCTCTCCCTGTGCATCGGCACAGCACCACTGTCCTAAGCCCTTCTCTCACGACCTCCACTGTCCCTTCTCTGGAAACCCTGTTCCTGGGCTTCCCTGCCCTGTGCTGCTGGCCAGGTCCCCCCTGGCTCCTCTCATGCAGGGATAAGTGCAGACCCGCTGTGCTGCAGCCAGGAGCCCACCCTTCTCTGCCCGCCACTGCACTGCCACCCCAGACCCACACCACTGCTCACAGGCTGGCCTTGTACCCGGGCTCACGTGTCCAGCGCCCTTTGGTGCTGCCCCTGGCCCTGAAGGATTTTAGTGCAGCAGAGGGCTTTCCTCCAGCAAAGGCTGCTCCCACCAGGAGGGGACACCGTCCTACAGCCAGGCTCCGTGCCCCTTAGGATCTCCCTCCTGTCCTGTGGCCCACCCACCAGCACCTCTTGTCCCTGCTCCTGGACCTGCAGCCAGCCCCCACCATCACCACCTGCTCCAGAAGGCCTCAGCGACCACGTGGCTTCCTGTGTCACCTCTGTCTTCGTCTTGCACTCCTACAGTCTGCCCTCCCCGAGTTCGCTAGTGAGCTTTTAAAACTGCCAATTAGACCTTGGCCCTCTCCTGCATAAAGCAGTCAGGGATTCCCCGTGTGCTGGGAATGCAGTCCCAGTTCCCACCCTGGCCCGTGAGCCCCGCTCCCCTACAAACCCCCCTTTGTTAGCCCTGGTCCTGCTCAGAGTCTGTCCCTCCTGGAGGTCTGCACCAGCCTGAGCCCAGGCACAGGACTACCTTGCACTTGGCCTCTGACCTTCCTGAGTCGTTTCCATGGCCTGGGGCTGCATCGGCCCTTCCCCCATGGTGGGAATTCCCTGGAGGGTGGAGCCTCCTCTTGCCACCCTAGGTGCAGCAGATGGAGTGATGCCTCAGGTTCAAAGTGTCACTAGTTTGTGCATGGACTGTGACTGGTGTCAGTGGACTGAGAGGCCTGGCCTGAGGCACAGATGCAGGGGGAGCTGTTGCCAGAGGCGGTCCTGTCGGCCCAGATTCATGTTGCACGTGGCCCCCCAGGGAGACAAGCCTAAGGTATCTAGAAAGAGTAGCTAAGAGGCTCAGAAATCAGAGTTCAATTGTGGGAGCTGATCCTCAACCAAGGTAAACGTCTGGAGTATCCCACCTCTGACCTTTGGGGTCTTGTTTCAGAGGTGGCTTGCTCTCAGTGGGTCAGTACAGTACCATCCTGGTCAGCTAGTGGGCAGAAGCCACTTTGCCCTCAGAGCATGTGAAAGTCAGAGAAAACCTGTCCATCAGAACCTCCATGTCCTATCATTGCTTTCCAGGATGGGAAGGCCTGTGCGTGCATGTGTAAGGGCACGTGCGTGTGCAGCCATGTGCACTGTGGGTGTGCACGTGTGCTTCCATGTGTGTACATGTGAGTGGGAGGGTGTGTGTGCATTGTGTGTGTACTTGTTCCTGTGTGTGCAAGTGCATGTATGCACGTGTGAATGAAAAGGAGTGTGTATACATGTGTGTCAGTGGGTGTGCACGTGTGTGCATGTGTGTGTGTGCCTGGGTTTGTGTTCAGATGCATAATTGCAACTGGACCTGGTGCAGGTGCAGAGTAAAAGGCAGGCCAGTGTCCTTGGAGGCTGTGGGTGCCCTGAACACCATTCAGCTGCGTCACAGCGTGGAGTCCCCACGGCAGTCAGAGCCACAGCTTGCTGGCAGAGACTGCACAGCTCAGCTTCAGACAGGTGCCCACAGTAAGCTGTGGAGCAGGGCATCAGTGCTCAGCACCAGAGCACAGGGTAGAACCAAGACCTGGTTCTCTGAGCGAAGTGTGTTGCCTTGATGTGAGGCCGAAGGCAGTGAGGCAGTGACACTTCTGTTACGTTTTTGAGCATGGTGGCTTAATTAGTGGCTAGACTGAGAATCAAAGAGTTAGTTTTAATCATTTACAGGGTAATTACATCAGTCACTTTAAAATCTGTTTTAAGTCTTGCTTGAAGTAATTTTTATTGACAAGTTTCTGACTCATACTTCATGTGAAGTGTGATAGACCTCATTGTAGATCTTTGAAAATATTTTCAAACCAAAACGTATTCCCTGAGTGTCAGGACAGGGAGCAGTGTAAGAAGACAGGAAAGCCATTCACTTCCGTTTGGATTGTTTTTCACGTTCAGGGAAGGTGCGGTTTCTCCTCCAGATGCCGTGCACATCTAGCAGATGATGGGAAGCTCTAAACGTTGGCTCAGTTATTTTGAATGCAGCTCCTTCCAGCCATGATCACATCACAGTAGTGTTGCTTGCACCTCTTGCCCCCTGGGTGCTGTGCTAAGCTTTTTACATGCTTTATCTTGCTTATGATTCTCCAGTCTTCGAGGCTAAGAGGCTAAGGGAGGCATCATCCCCACTCTACAGATAAGGCATCTGAGATTCAGCGCAAATGAGCCATTTGTTTGGCACACCCCCCTCTGGGCCCTCCTCTGTCTTCCCCACACAGACTCCCTGATGGCATTAATTCTTGAGGCCACGGGCACACCCAGAATTAAGCATGAGCATCAAAATTGCTATGGATATTTTGGTTGTCTGTTATTTAAAGTGATCTGTGATCCTGTTTATTTGTCCCTGTGCATGGTTACCTGAACTCAAATGAAATTAAAAGAAGTGTTTTCTTTTAAGATGGATCCTGGAATTCAGAACCTCAAAAAGTGATCAAACTGGGCGTCCTGCCAGTTAGAAGCCTTCTGCTGATGGAATACACCTTGTGGGCAGCGTCTGGCGGTCAGGTGTTCCTCATCAGCACAGAGACTCATGCTGTGGAGGTGAGTCCTTTCAGGTGGCTGCGTGGCGTGGGGAAGGCATTTCAGAGCAGAGTTCCTGGTGAGACACCGTGTGCTGTGCAGAGCCCGGGGGCTGCGTGCCAGAGGAGGGGAGTGCCTGACGGGGCCAGTGGCCAAGTGCTCTGTTGTGGTTCCCTGGGCACGGCAGCAGCTGGCACCTTGTGGCCTGGCCCGCCAAAAAGTTCCACTCTTACATGGCTTTTACTGTAAAGGCCTGTGCCCAGCTGTCCTGTTTACCCACGACCATCTCTCACCCCGTCTCTCTCTCAGCAAACACAGGGCACACGGGCATTTTTTTCAGCCATTAAAATGATTCTCGTCATGATTACACCTTCCTTTAATGCTCACATACAAGGTCATAGAAAGTCTGTCCAGATAGGTGAGGGTCCAGCACCTGTCTGAGGACATGGTCCATTGACTATGTAAATAGCTGCAAGTTTAGAAACAAACTTGGGTCATTATCGACCTCTCAAGATGTTGTCCAGATGTTTCCTAGGGGGTGTATCAGCTCCCCGGGTGGGGACCAGGCCACTGTCCTGGTATTTCAGGATGAGCTCTTGTGGCGTGTTCTGTAAGTACAGAGGGAAGTGGAATTTCGGCTCCCAATAAGGAGAACTTCATTTTGGGTGTGTGCTGGTGATGAAACCCAGAGCCTTGCGCATGCTAAGCCGTGCTCTGTCGCCCAGCCACACCGCCAGCCTGGAGCATCCTCTGAATTGTGGTGCAAAGCTGGAGAGTTGCTGGCAAAGTCAAGTTCTTGAGAACAGGTGTGGATGTCGTCTGCAGCCAGGGAAGGACTCTGAGGGCGCTGCAGGGGATCAGGGCCTGGTTAGAGCCACGAGGTCCCTGGTCGGGGTCTTGGACAGACTCAGGCCTGACTTCTTCCCTTGGGCCACCACTAACCTTCCTGTGTTTTCCTGGTTGGTACTTTTGGTGCTGTGGCTTGTTCAGTGTACCAAGACCAGTCAGGGAAGCGTGGCCACCAGGAGCCCCTGAGCTGTGTCATCCCAAGAGTCTTGTAGTCCAGCCCCATGCGGCCTTCCTACGGGGATGTCAGAGGCCAAGGGAAGGAAGCGCAGTTAAAGGATGCAGTGCCCAGAGCACAGCCCGAGAGCAGACTGGATGCCAGTTAAGCACACGGCTCTGCAGCGTCTTCAGGGCGAGTATCAGCCTGACACGTCATCCTGGGGCGTTGTCATTTAGTACAAGAGGAACTGCACCAGGCTGAGGCCCAGGGGTGCAGAATCTGGGGTTCATTGTTGTGTGGATTTCCCTGGGCGAGGTCTGTGATATGACCTGGTGGCAGGGCCAGTGTGCCCCGTGTCCCGCCTCGGGCTCCTCCTCTTCTGGGCCTCGGGGGGTTGTTAAGCTCCTGTGTCGTGTTCCTGGTATGATCTGGGATGCCTCCAGGTCCAGGTGCTCCTGATTTCATTGACAGTTGGGCAGAAGAAGGTTATTTGCCAGATTGTGCCAAGGAAGGAAGGGCTGCGGACTTGTGCTTGGCTCTTTCTACCATAGCACTTGGCCCCAAGCAGAGCAGCTCCTGGCCAGCTGCTGCAGCGTAGAATAGGGGACACAGGGACAGGCACAGCCTGGAGACCGCTGCTCCTCACCGTGGAGGGACGCAGGGCCACAGCCTGCTGTCCATGAGAGGTCTGCCCGTGTCGTCCTGTGCCTGGAGAGGAGGTGGGACCTCTGGCTGACATCAGCCAGAGAGGAGACCGCCGCTGAATGTGCAGCAGGGCTCCCAGCAGGCACTCTGGGTATGGGATTTCAGGAGGACGGTGCACCAGAGTGGACAGCAGTATTGGAGGCAGCTTGGGAGCTGTGCTAGGGGTGAGCCGCTCTTGGGATGAGCTTGCAGAGGAGGCTGAAGATGAGGCACTGGCCCTTCAGGGCAGAGGGAAGGGTGAACGGCCGGGCTCTGGAGCAGACAGGATGTCCGCCTACACCACTCTGGAGAGCACACAGCTGGAGGCTCTGACCAGGCAGCTGGGCAGGAGGAAAGGGATGGCCCGAGGGTAGAGGTTGAATGGAGGAGGAGCAGGAAACCCTAAGAAGTCCACAGAAGATTACTACCACCCCAAATAGAGTGAACAAGCCAGCAAGGCCACAGGTTCCCAGGCTAGTGCCCAGGAGTCCAGCAGATGACCGGCAGTGCTGAGAACACCACCACCAAGAGGGGATACTGAGATCTGAACCCGACAAAGAGTACAGGCATGTGCCCTGGAAACTAGCGGGAGACCCCCTGTGTAGATTGGAAGGGAGGGTCCCAGGTGGCCACAGCACCTGCAGACGGGGCAAGCAGATCCTAGCGCTTGGTGTGAAATGAAGGGGTCCGGCATGGCCAGAGTAATGTGGGAAGGCAACAGAATTGGAGGACTCACCATGCCCATCTCAGCCTCTCCCTGAACAGCCACAGTGACCAGGGCAGTGTGGCACTGGCTCAAGGACAGCATGTAGACCAGGGAAGTAGAGCGCGAGCGCAGGAGCAAGAGCATGTTCCGACTGTGAACAGTCCAGTGGCGGGGACTGTCTGCAGCCGTCGCCCTGGGCCCAGGCCACCTGCAAATGCTGATGTGGGTGGGTCAGACCCAGCAGAAGAGCTCCAACCATGAGCACTTTCAAAGGAAGCCGAAGGGCCAGTCTGGTGACCTCGGACCAAGCCACAGCTTCTTAGGTAGGACTCCTGGGCAGGTGCAATGGCCTGGCCTATGATTCCAGCAGGTGGGGAGGCTGAGGCAGGAGGATTGTGAGTTGAAAGCCAGCCTCAGCAACTTAGTGAGACCCTGTCTCAGACTAAAAAGTGAAAAGCCATGCAGATGTGCCTCAGTGGTAGAGCATCCCGGGGCTCAAACCCCAGTACCTGAAAAAAAAGAAAGGAAGAAAGACGGTTGGGAGAAAGGAAGGGGTGGGCGAAAGGGAGGGGGGAGGAGGAGGGGAGGGAAGGAAGGACATTAGGGCTGGGGATATAGCTCAGTGGTAAAGCACCCTGGGGTTCAATCCCTAGAGCCACCAAAAAAAAAAAAAAAAAGATGACGCCTAAATCACAAGCAACTGTGTCAGTGGGAAAAGAGAGAAATTGGATTTCACTCAAATTAAAACTGTGCTTCAGGGCTGGGGATGTGGCTCAAGCGGTAGCTTGCTTGCCTGGCATGCATGCGGCCCGGGTTCGATCCTCAGCACCACATACAAACAAAGATGTGTGTCTGCCAAAAACTAGAAAATAAATATTAAAATTCTCAAAAAAAAAATGTAAAAAAAACTGTGCTTCAGGATACACAAGAAAGTAGAAAGAATGAGATAAAATGAATACAGCTCATGTGATATGATCAGATGTCCAGTACACATAGCAAACCAACAGTGGGCAAAGGAACTGGACAGACTGCCGCAGTCTGGCTAGGCACAAATCACGAGCCACTCAAGCAGGAACAAACTTTATTTCCGAACTCCCGCGAATGCCACGCACGCACGCCACGCGGCCTTCCCCCACACACACACACACCACACACCAACCGGAAATCCTTCCTCCTGCACTTCCCCAACCAACGGGAACTCCCCAACTCTCCGGAATCCCCGGGAGAACTCCAAAGTAGCCGGCGCCTGAGGCGGACAGCAGGGGTCTAATATATAATTGAATACACAGCTTAACTTAACCGTCACCATCTCAGCGGCTTGCTGGCATCACCTCTCAACCACTCCCTTCTGGCAAAAATGCCATGTGTCATTCGGACTCGGCTATGGCTCTCAGCACAGGCAGTTCTGCAGAGAAGCTGCCCAGGTAGAAGTCCTTGGAGAAAGGCCAGTGGAACCAGCCAGTGCTGCAGGCCCTGGAGGGCATGTGGAGAAGCACAGGATCATGTTCTCCCAGGAGCAGGTTCCTTCCTTAGGAAGGGACACGGGTGTCCCTGCTCAGCATTTCCTGTCGCATGTGCATCCTCAAGAGAACTTCTTATTCACATACTCGAAGTCCTGTACGCGGTGACCGAGCATGGTGTTTTATTGGTGGTGTGAATACTGCACAGATCCATCCAAGATGAAGGACAGACAACCTGGTCTCTGCAAATGGCGGGAGATGTTCTGCCCAAGGAAGGGTGAGGTCCTGCCACCGCAGCACGGATGGGCCTTGAGGACCTGTCCAGGAAGAGAGCCACACCGAGGCCACCGCCCTCATGCCCTGCCCACGACGGAGCAGAGGGCCTATTACAGTTGCCCCTGCCCTGCCCAGGGTCCCCACACCCCTTCCCTCAGGACACAGGGGACCCCAGTGGGCAGTGGTTGGCTGCTGTGGGGTGGACACATGTGCAGTCTGTCCAGGGCACACTGGCAGGACCCGGTTTGCTCCCTGTGGGGGCCAGCCCCCTGAAGTGCACACCTCCAGGCTTGTGGTCCCAGCCCTGGGTGCCCAGCCTGGAGGCCACCCCACTCTGCCCTGGTCCTGGGGCTCTGCTGCTGTGCGGTTCCCAGTGAAACGTCTGTGGCCATGAGATCCAGCTGAACCCAGCCAGCCACTCAGTGCTGGCCAGGCCCCGGCAGGGGCTCTGTGGCTGCCCTGTTTCAATTAGGGCTCCTCAGCCCCTGACGAGGCCTGGGTAGCCGAGTGTCACAGGGAGTTCTTGGGCCACTGTGGTCTGCCAAGGATCAAGAGCAGTTTACCTGTGGTGTCCCACTGCAGGAAGACCCGTGGTTCCAGAGCATGGTCTCCTTGTCCCAGGTCGCTGAGGGGTTCCAGCTGGACCCTGCAGTCCATACAAATCACTCAGCTTGGTCTCCTGGGGTGGCCTTGGAGACTGCATGGAGCTTCGGCTCCAGCCACCTGACGCCTCGGCGTGGCCTTCTTTTGACCACCCTCTACAGAGTCAGCTGGAGGCCCACCAAGAAGAAGGAATGGTCATCTCCCACATGGCCGTGGCCGGCGTGGGGATCTGGATCGCCTTTACCTCGGGGTCCACCCTTCGTCTCTTCCACACAGAGACCCTGAAGCACCTGCAGGACGTCAACATCACTGCCCCTGTGCACAGCGTGCTGCCAGGTATGGGCGGGGCCAGCAGGGGACAGCCCACCCTGACCAATGGCCCCAAGCAGAGCCAGTCAGACCCCTGGGCAGAGTGGGCGGCGTGGGCGGCTGTGGGATTTCTCCGCATGTCAGCAGGCCCTGGGGAGCGAGGCCCCGAGGTCAGGAACACAGGAAGGAAGGAAGCCCAAGGTGCAGAGGTGCCCCGGAGAGTGGAGCCTGGAGCAGAGGGGTCGCAGAGGGCAGGGAGGGCGTGAGGTGGAGCTCCTTAGCCCCTGGCCAGAGGCCTGTGGGTGCTGCTGGGACTTGAGGGTCATTCTCTCTGTGTAGGCTCACAGCCCCTGGTGTGCATATTCTTCCTGCGCACAGGCATGTAGCTACTGTTGTGAGCACATGTGCTCTGCGAGTGTGTACTCGTGTGTGAGAGCTTGTGGCCTGTGTGAGGTTTATGTTCGTGAGCATGTAACTAGCACACGTGAACATGTGCCCTGTGGTATGAGTGTGCAGCAGTTGTGAGCGAGTGTGAAGCTGGTGTGGGTGAGGGGCCCGTCTGTAGCATGTGCAGCCTGTGTGGACGGGTAAGCGTGAAAGGACTGCAGGGCCCCCAGGACAGGATTGCGGGCTGTCATGGCCATGAATGGCCATGTTGTTGACCTGGGTCACTGAGGGCTCAGGATGGGAGGCAGCCCTGGCAAAGGGATTTGGAGACTGTCTGCAACAGTATAGAAAGGCAGCAGGAGGAACGGGGGGCGTCTCCTTCCAGGCTGCCTGCCCTGGACAGTGTGAGGGAGGACGGGAGCAAGAATGGGAGTGGGGAGTGGCGGGATGGAAACTGGGCAGTGGCTACTGGAGTTGGTTCCACCTTGGAAAAACACAGCTGCTGCTGAGGACCAGAGCCCCACCTCCGTCAGCGGCTGGTGACCGGCCTCCTGTGCTCGGTGGTGTTTCTGTGTGCTTGGTTCCTCGCCCACGGAGAGCAAGTCGAAGCGGTCAGACCCTCTTGGGCCAGATGACTGGCAGTGTGCTCTGTGCGTGTGCCTGGGGTGGGGGCGGAGGCTTGGTGGGCCTGGTGGGAGGGCTGGGCATGTTGTGGGGCGTTCCTGGGGCCAGGGAGGGGCCTGGGGAGCTTCTTGGCTGCTGCCAGCTGCTGTAATGGAATGCAGAAGGCCCCAGGCTAATGAGGACAGGGCTCTGGCTCTGAAGGTCTGGTCACAGTGCGTGCGTGTCAGGTCCTGAGGAGAGCCCAGTGCTCGCTCCTGGATGTGTGCACACAGGCAGAAGGGAAGTGGGCTCTAGAGTCTGACCCCACACAGGACCCCCACTGGTGCCCAAGGCCCCGTCCCCTCCTGGCCTCACCTCCTGAGGCATCACCTCATCGTAGGCGCTGGGCAGTGGACCCGTCATGACCGCAGCGGTGGCCATTTATGATGCCCTGTAAGAGACCAGTAATAGAGATTCAAGGCACAGAGGGTGTCGTTCCACAGGAGGGATGGGGACGGGGCAGGGCGTGGGGCAGTGGAGGCCTGGGGACTGTGGGGGTGAAGGCGTGGGGTGCTGTGGTGACGCTTCTTTCCTTGGGGCCAGCTGTGCAAACCGTCTTCAGGACGTGTAGAGGAAACTTTCAGTGAGAAAAGCGAAGGCCTGTTTAGAGAAGTGGAGTGGCCTAGCCCCTGGCCAGAGGCATGTGGACGCGGTGGGGACTTGAAGATCGCTCTCTCAAGCACAGGCCGGGGGACAGGTGTCGGCTGGTGGACCTGTTACTGTTGGGAGGAGACAAGTGGGATCTACCATTGCCCACACACCCACTCCTCTGGCTGCCGTGCCCAGGGCGCCTGGAGATGGGGCGTGGTGGTAAAGGGCCTCCCGGGCCAGCAGCCACTGCGGCCATGGCTCCAGAAGCCTGAGAAAGAGCCACAGAAATGCCTGTGGCACAGCAGGCTGGGCCTGTTCTGCCTTGGTGTCTGTCCCTCTCTCTGCTGATACAGTCAGAAAGAAACTGAGGAAAGGAAGGCCCCGGCCAGTGTGGGCGGAGTGTGTGCGTGGCATCACAGAATCAAGTCCTGCCCGCCCAGGCTGCCCTCTCCTCTAGCCGTCCCCCATGCCCACGAGGCCTTGTGGGCTCTGGGCTCCACGCTGCCTGTCCCCTGGGAAGGTGGACGGTCGAGGGCAGGCTCGGCAGCACTGCAAAGGCAGAGTCATCTGTTGTGCCTCTGAAGCCGGCTCAGGTGGTGTCCTCGGGGTGCAGCGTGGATCGTCCCCTCCTGTCTTGTAGGGTCCCCTCTGCCGGGTCTGTGAACATGATTGTGTTGACGTTTAGGTGCTTGGTGTCTGGACTCCACGCCCCAGGGTGAGGCGAAGGTGCCTTTCTGGGCTGTCGTAGGGATGTAGAATTCAAGATGGCAGGCGATGAACACAGGCCCACAGAGAACAGAATTCGAAGGAAAAAGGAGCAGCCACAGCCTCGCCCAGTCTGTCCTTCCTTGAGACGGCAGCGACTCCGACCCTGGAGCCTGGGGCTCCGGGCCCTGTGAGCAGGTCTTTGCCTTCTGTGTGGGTCAGTTGTGGAACCAGGTAGCCAGGCTGCTTCCGTGGCACCCCCACCACACACACACCACGTGGTGCCGTCCAACGGTGAGAGGACACAGTTTAGGACTGAGATGTGCATTTGTGGGGCTGCTCACAGGATGTCCAGCACAGGGTGAAGAATGGGCAGCTGTGGACTTGAGGGCACTGTGCCTGCTGCAAGCCTTAGCCAGCCAGGGTCCTTTGCACCAGGCACAGATGTTTCCTGCATGGTGCAGCCTACACAAAGCAGGACGTGTGGGTCACACGTAGCCCTTCTGTGTCCCTGCCGAGCAGATGTAGCCCGCAGAAGTGACGTGACCTAATAAAAGCACCAAAATTTCCATTTAAAATCAGCCACCGAGCATGTTGAAGGACATTGAGCAGCTTAACCTGGGCGCCAGGTGATGGGTGTGCCAAGGGACATGCAGAGCAGCTGGGTTTCCTCCTAGCTACTTGGCAGTGCCCGGGGCCTTGCATCCCAGGACATGGGCAGCAGTGCTGTCATGCCTGGCCCTGGGCCCCTTGGAAAGCGAATAAGCAGCTGTCCCGGGGACTGGTCTCTTACCTGGTTCCTCAGTGGTTTCAAACCAGTTAGGAAAGAAAACCCAGGTTTTACCTGCTTCCACCTGGTCACTAACCTGAGCTCCGGCCGTGCTCTGCAGAGCCTCGGGCCCACTGCTGCTGGTCACCTCCCGCCCTCCTCCACCCGGCCTCCTGCCCTAGAGGCTGCATGGGCCTGTGTGTTTATTCAGGAGCTCCCGACAGAGGGGCGGAGCCAGAGGACATGCGGCCAGCAGGAGCAGGGAGGCTCCAGGAAGATCTTCCTGCTCCTCCACACTCCTGCTGAGCCTGGCTCGAGGTCGGAGGGGCAGCAGGGGTGTGGCCTCTGCCGAGCGTCCACCCCAGCCACCTCAGCGCCTGTCTCAGGAGCTTTGTTTTGTTTTGTTTTGTTTTGTTGAAATCTGTTTTACTCCTTTCAGATGCACTTGACAGTGCCGTGCATTTTGACATATTGCACATACACGGCATAAGACGTACTCCAAGTAGGATCCCATTCTGTGGTGCACGTGGTGTGGAGTTTCCTGGTCATGTTTCATATATGAAGGAGGGGGTGACATCTGATGCATTCTGCTGTCTTTCCTGCTCCCACCCCCTCCCTTCCTTCGCTTCCCTTTGTCTAATCCAATGAACTTCTATTCCCTCTCCCCCCTTATTTTGGGTTAGCATCCGTATATCAGAGAACATTCAACCTTGGTTTTTTTGGAATTGGCTTATTTCACTTAGCATGACAGTCTCCAGTTATATCCATTTGCTGGCAAATGCCATAATTTCTTCTTTATGGCTTAATGATATTCCATTTTGTATAGATGCCACATTTTCTTTAGCCACTCATCTGTTGAAGGACACCTAGGTTGGTTCCACAGCTTGGCTATTCTGAGTTGAGCTGCTATAAACGTTGATGTGGCTGTGTCCCTGCAGGGTGCTGGTATTAAATCCTTTGTCTATATACCATGGAGTGGATAACTGGGTCAAGTGGTGGTTCATTCCAAGTGTTCTGAGGAATCTTCTCGGGAGCTTTGAGAAGGAAACCACCTTGCTCACACAGGGCAAGCCCAGGTCAACCACAGCTGCGCTGTGTCCCCTCCCCAGCCCTCAGCAGCCAGAACTCCAGGGTTCCTGGCATCCTGAGAGCTTTAGCTTTCTAACAAACATGAGTCTGTTTCAGATAAAACCAAGTGCCTTGGTTTTGAGTCTGTTTCTTTATTTTTCCTGTTGCCTAAACATTTCATGGAGTGACTTCTGCCAGTCTGCCTTGGCCCTGGAGCTGGAACGGGTCAGTGCAGAGCTACTGAAAACAGCTCGGGTCTACAGAAGACGGGTCCATCGCCTGGACACTGGCTTGGCCCAGGGGCGTGGGACCTGCCTACCTCCCAGTGGTGCAGAGCGGGCAGGGTTGGGGCAGCTCTGGCATTGCCCTGGAGAGGAGAGGTGTGTGGAAGGCCCTCCCTCCACTGCCCTGTCTGGCCTGGTCAGAGCCCTGGCTGCGCAGAACAAGGGGCTTCAGGGGCCTCTCTGACTCCCGGCCTGCCTCTGTCCTGACACCATGTCTGTGAGGTTCTCTGAACAGAACTCTGGGTTCTCTCAGGCAGCGTTTTGTCTGTGGTGTGCCAGAGTGTGCCCTTGTGGTTAGGGACGGCTCTTCATGTGTGTGTCATGGACACGTGTGGCTGCACTTCCTTGAAGCAGATGGTTTCAGCGGACGCTCAGGGGCTTGGCTCCCTCTGGAGGAGCCGGCCAGGTGCAGCAGGGAGGTGCCGGTGCCTCAGTGCCCTTGTTCCAGCTGCAGGTCCAGGAGCCTCCCCCGTGTGCCTTCTTACCTGGGTGGGGGGCACACACAGGTGTGAGCTCTGCTGTGGCTCATCCTGCCACCAGGCTGGGTGTCGGCTTGGGAGACTGGCCCCCGGTCCAGGGTGTTTCCAGGCAGCACACAGCTCCCCGCTGCCCTACTCCGGCATGGCCGCATGAGCCAACTGCAGGACACAAAAGCCGCTTCCCTCTCTGTTGCCCAGGGCACCAGCGGCTCTCTGTGACCAGCCTCCTCGTCTGCCACGGCTTGCTGATGGTCGGCACCAGCCTGGGTGTGGTTGTGGCCCTGCCAGTCCCTCGGCTGCAGGGGATCCCCAAGGTGACCGGTGAGTGGACGCCTCCACACATACGCCCCTCCCAGGAGAGATTCCGCAGTTGAAGTGCCGGTTGGTCTGGTCTTACTTCCTGGGTGTAGTGGAACAAGTGCCCTTGTTCCAGCTGCAGGTCCAGGAGCCTCCCGTGTGCCTTCTCACCTGGGTGGGGGACGCAGGTGTGAACTCTGCTGTGGCAGCAGACGGTGCCTGGCAGGTCTGGCTGCCTGTGTCGCGGGCCCCGTGAGAAGCTCCTCCTGGAAGCCCGTTTCACACCCACCTGTTGATCTCTGTCCGTCGGGCGTGGTGGCCCTGGAGGAGCTCCCTGGGCTTCTCTGCTCCTCGGCTGCCCCCCTTCAGTGCGGCCCTCCAGGGAAGCAGCTCGGCACTGTGGCTCTTGGGACCTAACACCCGAGTCCAGAACCAGCCTCCAGTCCAGGAGGCCGTCTTGGGAAACCCTCGCCCAGCATCTCATTCTCAGTAGCAGGACACAGAGAACCTGAACGTCCAGGGCAGGGCAGGACAGTGCTCAGAAAGTGGCTGAGCTGGCAGGGGAGGCTGGGAAACGTGGTGAGCGTCCTCACGTCCATGCATCCTGCAGTCAGCCTGGGGGGCTGGTTAACGGACGAGGATCTGCAGGACGCTCAGCGATGGGCTTCCCTGCCTGTCCCTCCTGAGGCCCTTGGCCACGGCCCCTGCCCGGGCCTGGTCTAGCAGGGGGCTTCTGCCCTCCTGTCCTGCTGCTGCACCGCCTGTCCTGCTCCCCCAGGCACCACTCTGCCACAGCGGTGGCACCACAGTGGTGGCTCTGGGCCCTCCCCGTGGGTAAGCACTGCTGCCCGCCGCAGACCAGCTCCCGCCCGCCACGGAAGACTTCACTCTGCCACTCCGCTTGCCAAGTGCTGGAGTCTTGCAGTGGTGGTGGTGGCTGGTTTTACCACTCCACCCGCCTTGGCCAGAGTCGGAACCCGGTGAAGCTGGGGCCTGTCCGCCCAGACTCGCTTGGTGAGGGGGGCCCAGTCTGCAGCCCGGCCCGCCTGGGTGGGGTCAGTGCTCAGGAGGCCTCAGGGGTCTCTGACAGCAGTGATATGCTTTAAAATCTGAATCTCGCTCCTGGAAACCGAGACGTCCTGATTTTAATTAAAATCATAGAATTGATTTTTCCTAAGCCCCAGAAACTTTCTGCAATGAAACAGGACAGAGTGGGGCTAGTGTGGCTCAGTGTAGAGTGCTGGCCTAGCAGGGAAGGCCTGGTCCATCCTCAGCACCACTTAGACCCAAATAAATAAATAGAAAGGTTAAATTCTTAAAACATTGACAGAAGCTGCTGAGAATATAGTCACTTAGTTTCTAAAACTGACAACAGTTTAGTCTTGAACTTAAAAAGTCAAGATTCAGGGTTGGTGTTTGCCTTTGATGTAAATTTGAAGGATCTGGAAAATAAATCCAAAGACCTTAAAAAAAAGTCAAGATTTAGGAAAGTTAGAACAAATGAGAAGGTATTTAATAGGGAAAACGGGAAACAGACTGTTTATGTAAAAGCCTGGTCCTGCGTTCTCTTGGAGGGACCTGCACGGGTCAGCGCTCGAGGCTGCGGCTGGGTGGAGAGAGGCCCTGGGTGGGCGGGGCTCGGTTCCCCCTGCTGTCTGCTCTCTGCCTGACTCTCTGACTGACGGACTGACGGCCGTTGACCTGCTCCCTTTTCAGGAAGAGGTATGGTCTCCTACCATGCCCACAACGGCCCTGTCAAGTTCATCGTCATGGCCACAGCGTTACACAAGAAGGACCAGGACCCAGCCAGGGACAGCCCACCTCCTGGCCTCAAGCCCCAGGAAGAAGACCAGAGGGACTTGCTCCCCCCTGAGGGCACTGGTGCCAGTCCCAGCCAAGGCGACCTGGACACAGCCATCTGGTTGGCAGACTCCTGGGGACCAGTGAACCACCAGAGTGACCTGTCCTCTTCATCTGGGTCTCTGAGCTTATCCCAGGGCTCCAGCTCACTCGAGCACAGGTCTGAGGACAGCAGCACCTGTGACCTCTTGAAGGACCCCACTGCCCCCCGAGAAGCAGGGCACGTCGGCCCAGGACGGCCAAGGCCACCTCAGTGCTGGTGGTATGTGGGGGCCACGGCCACCGGCGGGTGTGCCGGAAAGCCCGGCAGCAGCCCCTGGAAGAGATGGTGTCCTCTGTGATGGTCTGGCAGATCCCACTGCTGAGCGCCTAGGTGGACACAGCCTCCTGGAAGGGTGTGGCCTTGGGGCCACCTCTCAGCAGGTGCAGGCCCCTGTGGCTGAGGCCACCTTCACACCAGCAGAGCCAACTGAAGTGTGTTTGGAAAAGAACGTGCAGGGCACCAGCGGCTCCCGCCTGCCCTCGGAGAGTGTGAGCCTCTGCCTCCATGTGCAGAGGACAGGGCCTGGTCCTCCCGGGCTGGCCATCGGTGTCCTACGTGCCCCCGCACCTTCTCCTGTAGTGAATTCCTGGGGACATGTAGCTGTTCAGTAATGTGGGACTTACTAATAGTAGCTCTCAGAATAACTCTGCTTGGCTCAGATTCCCTACCCTTATTTATATGTTCTATATTTGCAAGTTCCAGGGTAGAATTTATAACAGTTTTTAAAAGCCAGGTAACACACACTAGTCCAGTCAGAATGGTTTACCTTTGGAAGGGACCTGGGCTTTCCTAAGGGGTCTGATGCTTGTACCATATATTTTAACAAAGCATTATTTTTTATATTGCATTTTCTATTAAAAATTAACAGTTAAAGCCAATGTATTATCTATGGTGTTTGACAAATAATCTGCTTTGAACCAAAATGTTCAGTGCCTGTCAACGTTTAGACTCAGGCATCAATGCCAAATCATTCATCCCTTGGCATATCAAATACTTTCTGGACATCCTCATGAGACATGTGTGGGTTTCAGTCCTGTACTGAGTACAGGAGAGAGCTCTGAGTTTCTGGTCCCAGGCATTTCTTGCCCCATAGACCTGGAGTGCTGTGCACGTTTGAAATCTCATCCTGAGGACTCACGGTGTTCATCAGCACAGGTGTGCTGCTGGCCTGGAAGCACCCAGGGGAATGCCCCCACTCTGCCAGGGAAATGTCCCTGCAAGACACTGCTGCTGGCCTGGGAGCAGCCCAGAGGAGAGCCCCACTCTGCCCTGGGTTGGCCGTCTGCAGCTGCAAGCCCATGCTGCCTGCTGGGGTGCACGGCCACTGCTGAGCTCCGTTTGTTCTTCCTGTGTTTCTGTACCAGGTGCTAGTACCTGGTGAAGTTGGGTCAAAACAGTAAGAAAAAAAGCCTATTGCAGGCATCCCCCAGAAACATTTCTTGGCACTTTACAGATGACTAAAAATGCTGATTTTATGACTTAGCCAAATATTTTCTGAGTTGCATATACACTTCCAAGCTTTCTTAAATTGTTAGCTGCTATCTCCTTTCATAAATAAAGTCTTCTTATTAAAAAAGAAATTCGGCATTACAAGTTGCCTTTCTCCCCCTGCCAGAGACTCAGCCCTCACCACTCTGATGGTGCATGATGTCACAATTAGGTTGTAAGGGCAGAGCCAGAAGGGTGCTCCCCGCATAAACACAAAAGGATAACTACGCCCAGGAAGGGAGGTGTGGTCTGGCCAGTCCTTTAGCACGGACATCACCACTGGCCAGCCGGGAGACTTTGTGTAAACCCCAGAGCACTGACTGCTCTGGACCACAGGGGACCCTGCAAGAGACTCAGGCCCTCACCACTCTCCTGGTGCGGATGTCCACCAGGTGAACGTGTGGCAAGGCCAGGGAGAACCCCGTGGTGCGGTCTGGGCCCAGAATGAGGCTGCACAGCAGCTCACCTCTCTGCAGCCCCGAGGAACCAGGGGAGAGGGTGGATGGCACTGGGTTCTGAGGCAGACCAGGAGGATGGCAGGGGACTCCCTGAGACGGACCAGGAGGGAGAGGGTGATGGCAAGGTTCTTAAGGACGCTGGTGGCTGTGTGGTTTCCTGGGACGGCTTCCTGGGTCCTGCAGAGCAGGGTGGCCTGAGTGTGCGACTCAGAGCAGAGCCCTTCCACATCTTACTAAAGGAGAGGGCAATTGGGAGTGTTAGACGGAACTTGCCAAGTAGCACAGAACTCATCTAGTGACCGTGCTCCTTGGGGGGCTCAGAAGACCCCCCTTCTCTGGGCAAGAACACCTTGATGATACTCCATGGTGGTTCTCAGCTCCACAGAGTTGAGCCCAGGTGGCCTTGCACACAGTGGGCGTGAGAGACGGCAGGAAGACCACCTGTTATCCAACGACGCATTCGGTGGAGAAGTCTGGTCTTCTTTTTCCTGGAGTTGAATCAGATGGGCAACCAGATAACTTCTCCATTTGAAGACAGTAGAAGTACCCCTGCGTGTCCGTGCCCCCCTGATGAGTCAGAGGTTGAAATCCTATTCCCAAGTACAACATCCAGAGTTGTGAGGGCAGAGCCAGGAGGGCCACCCCTGCAGGAGTCAGGAAGGAGCCTCAGAGAACTCCCTTGCCCTTTTTCTCCGGAGACTCTGCCCCTAGGAAGAGGCTTTCCCTGGACCCACCCTGCTTCCCCTTGACCTTGGACTTTCAGCCTCCAGAGCTGAGGAAATGGATTTCTGCTGTTCGTGAGCCGCCCACACTGTGGCACTTGGTTACTGCCACCCTGGCACATGGCCAGCTCCAGCCGTCCCAGGTCCCGCCCCTGACAGTCACCGCTGGGAGCTCTTGACCTGAAGGCGAGATCAGTTCCGCTTGAGCGGGGACCACTTGGGAGAGCCGGTGTGGGTGGCTGCAGTCCCTAGTCCTCGGAGCT
The DNA here is from genome assembly GCF_964194105.1 of Spermophilus citellus. NCBI lineage: Eukaryota > Metazoa > Chordata > Mammalia > Rodentia > Sciuridae > Spermophilus > Spermophilus citellus. The sequence goes on along the minus strand of NC_138192.1, from coordinate 466,382 downwards.
GGGCAGGCTGCAGTGGGGAGGGAAACCGCAGCGTGGCAGGCTACAGCTGGGGCTGGCTGAGCAGGTGAGCAGAGCCGCACCCTGAGCTGAGTCCCCAGGTCCTTCTCCTCATGTGTCAGTGGGACTTAGCAGCTGGCGAAACCACATTCTGCCCCCTGGCCTGCGTAGTCGTGTCGGAGAGCCAGTGGGAAGGAAGTCCCTGAGCACTGCCCCTCCCACAGTGGCACATCCACCCTGCCCTCCTGGACAGCTGGCAGAGATCAGAGCCACCGTGGAAGACAGGATGGCCAGCCCTTGTCCCCATGCATCCCTGTGCGATTCATGGGGCTGACACAGCAAGCCCAGGCACCATGGGAGGTGTGGGTAGGACCCTGTCACAGCCATAGCATCAAGCCCAGGGTCTGCGGGGGCAGGGCGCGTGGCTGTGCCTCAGCACCACCTGCAGGTGAGGGGAGTCTGCCTTTACACCCCCAAACTCCTTGTTGTCTCGCCTCAGCTGTGAAGCCTGCTCCCTAGTATAGTCCACAACGACACTGCCCACAGAGGCCCACTGACCACTGTGTCAATGGTGTCCTGCGGCCCGGAGACCTGCCAACCAGGTCCCCTAGGAGGGTGCACACGGGACAGAGGTGGGATGCAAGCCCCTCCCCTGGGAGCCCTGGTCCCTGAGGCTTTCAGGGGCTCAGACCCCAGGCCTTCTGGATGCACTCGTAAGGCTAGGTGGTGTCACCGGCTTGTCCCACCATGGCTACATGACTACAGGCCTCTTTGGATTTCGGATGGAGCACAACTGCACGTCGGGTCCCCCAGCCCTCTGGGGAGCCTCTTGAGCTATCTGCAGAGTTCTGCAGGGCAGGTGCCTCACCTAGGGCCTGGGGACAGGGCAGATCAGACAGCACTGGGCCATCTGCGGCAGATTCGGTGGAGAGAGAAAACTGGCTCCCGGGGGGGCCCTATCGAGCCCTGACCGCTAGAGTCTGAGCGTGACTGAGTTCCGCAGCAGGAGTTATCACCTGTTGGAACAGCAGCACTTGGGCTCCTGGCCACCGAACAGTGTCCCAGCTCAGGCTGCGGAAACGTCACACAGGAACCCGCAACTCGCCTCTCAGAGCTCTGGAGGCCACTGGTCCAAGGTGAGGGTCCCAGCATGACTGTTCTGGCTGGCAGGGGTCTGGCTTCTCACTACCCTGCCATGGACAGAGGAAGCACTCTGTCCAGTGTCTCCCCTCATCAAGGTGACCCCCTTGTCACCTCCCACGTGGGGTCAGGGCTCTACCTACAAACCTGGGGGAGACGCCAGCCTGCCTCTCTAGCAGACACTGTCCTCTGTGAATTAAGCTGCCTGTTGTGAGTGGACCTCATACCTGGGGAGCTGTGGCCAGGTGGGCAGTGAGCAACCCACTGCCAGAGGGCACTGGCCCAAGCCGCAGCCCAAGAGCAGACCCAGGAGCAGAGGAGGTGCAAGAGCAGATCCCCACACGCCCATCTCACTGCCACTGTCCTCCAGAACTGGTCGGTGTGCAGGCCCCAGACAGCCCAGGCCACAGGCCAGCTGGGAATGGACGGGAGCACAGGACTGACAGTTCACTGGCCTGTGCAAGGAGGCCCTGAGGAAGCCCCAAAGGGAGTCCTCCTGGGGAGCCCACAGTCCACGCTCAGCCCTGCACCTCCTCAGGAAGAAGCTAGCCAGTGCCGGTGGCCAGGAGCTGGGGTGCCCCAGGCAGCCGGCCCAGGGAGCCAGCAGGGCGCCTGCTGGAGGCCAGGAACTGCAGCAGCTGGAGGGGTCTCAGGGTTGGATGCTGCACCTGATGCACCATCAGTGGGTGACGTAAAGCCTGGCCAACCCCGGGCCTGGGGACCAAGGGGCCAGTGCAGGCACATCCCGCCCACCCACCCTGTCTCTCCCCCAACAACCTTATCATGGCTGCACCCTCAAGTCCTGCTGGGATTTCCAAAGACAGAAATGTCCCCCGGGGACAGAGTTCCACCAAGAGTAGTGGGACCTTTGACCTTTTGGTGGTGGGCAGCAAAGGAGAGAGTTCCTGAATTGCTGGGTGATGGACACTGGTCCCCATGGGAGGCCAGGACCCTCCTAAAGGAAGGGGCAGGAGGAAACAAGAGGGCTTGCTGGACCATGTCCTGGGACTCCATGGCCATCAGTAAACGCCAATGATGTGCTGCACCACCTCAGCCTCCGGCCTCAGCCTTCTCAAGTGTATGGCCTCTCGTGCAGCCAACGTGCTGGCCGAGGGGCCGCTGCGATGGGGTGAGGAACTCGGGCAGGCCGGGGACTGGTCGCCCTCCCTACAAGCTGTAGGAGGCTGCAGCGACCCCAGGGAGCTGAGGACCGTCCCAGAAACACGCACAGCCAGCATCCCACGGTAGGTGTTGCCCCAGGTGCCCAGGAGGGGGCCAGCTGCAGGACTGGTTTCCTGGAATCAGGGAGTGTGTCTGTTGAGGGTCAGCTGCTGGAGGGGGCGAAAGCCCGTCCAGTACTTGGTGTCCCAGTGGTGTGCTGTTGAGAGCTGGGCACATGCCACTCTGGACTTGCTTGCCCCCAACTCAGGCTTTTAGCATCTGCTCCAGGGAGCCCCGAGGCCTCAGCCCTCTCCTGGGTAAGGAGCAGGACCAACCCACTGAGGTGACCCAGGAGGGACACAACTTAGGGCCCAGGGCAGCTGATGGTCAAGGGGACTTGACCAGGAGTGACAGAGTAGAGGAGGGGGCAGACATGGGCAGTGCCTCCCTCCACAGCCCAGTCTACAGGACAGGCTGTCCAGTCCAGCTGCAGATGTCTGCCCATGAGGACGCCTGCTCCCTCCTCCCTGTCCCCACCTTGCTCCATCACCTGCCACCACAGAGGATGGGCCCTGTGTCCAGTGCTGCCAGCTTTTCCCAGGCCTGCCAGCAGGGCCACACCCCCAAGCCACAGGATGTCAAGGCCTGCGTGGGCGAGATGTCCATCTGCAGCCGACTCCTGACAAGGGTCCTCAGGGTCGGGGACTGGCTTGGGCACAGGCCATGGGAGGTGGCAGGCAAGTTGGGAGTGTCAGGAGATGGGCAGTGCACCAGCTGGACACTCTGAGGCTCTTGAGTGCTATTGAGGTAGGCAAGGCCTTGAGGGACAGCCCCTGGTTCCTGAGCGCTCTCACGAGATGGGGAAATGCAGGGCACTGGGGTGATCAGCGGGTGAGGAAGGGGTCCCTGAAGCCACACTGTGCCTCCTCATGACTGCCTCATGGATGTCTGTCCCCAGCTCCTGGCCGCCTCCTGTCGCGTCCTGATGGGCCAGTGCCCATGCTGCCTGTTGGGAGACCACAGGCCGAGCCCCACGGGATGTGTCCTGAGCTGCCTCCTCCTCTCATCTGGCTGGAAGCCTGCTGCAGGGGGGCCTCGGGAGGGTGTGCCTGGTGGGCTCCAAGGCACTTGCTGTTCCCAGTGGGGACAGAGGGAAAAGTCCTAACAGGCCAGCAAGGGTCTGCACTGCCCTGCGGACACCATCACGCACCATGGTCTGTCTAAACCCCAGACGTTCAGAGCCTGAGCCCTGAATGCCAATGGACTGAGGGTGTGGCTTTCTTTTCAAACTCAGATCTCTCCAGGTGCCAGGGAGCCTAGGTGGCCTGTGGTCCAAGACACGGAATAAGGACGCATCTCCCTGACAGCGGGTTACTTCCGGTGTTCCTGACAGGTCTGTGGAAATGGGACATGGCTTCTCATCTGACTTTGTAAATCGTGTCCTGGGTGTCTTTTCCTGTAAATCGGTATTTTCACCAATTGGATTTGGCGAGGATCCTCGATACTAGGGAGAGCAGGACGATTTTTACATGTTTTCTCACCGACAGAATGGGCATGATGGAAGTCCTAAACCTCTTGCTCCTCGGACACCCTTCCAATCCGTGGACATGGAAGTGCATGGCAAGTTGATTTTTATGCGAGGGTGTGAAGTCCCAGGAGCAGTGCACTGGCGTGGAGCTGCCCACCAGGCATGGAGTGGTGGGTCGGGGGGCAGCAGTGCTGGGACGGCTGGGCCCTCTCTCTCACTCACTTTGCTAAGACAGTTAAGTGAATGTCCTCAAGAAAAACCCGTAAATGACTCTAGGATTCTCTGGGGGCTGGGCTAGTGTTCAGAACACTTCTTGCTCTTTCAGAAACCACTTCCTCTGGCCCTCCCCACATTGCATGAGGCACACACCCCCACACACTCATGCACACACAGACACAACACATACACATACACACACATACCCATACACAGACAGACACACACACAAACACACACACATATACACACACAGACACACACAGACACACACACACACATACCCAGACACACACAGACACACACACACATACCCAGACACACACACACAGACACATACACATACACACACACAGACACACATACCCAGACACACACACACAGACACATACACATACACACACAGACACACACACACATACCCAGACACACACAGACACACACAGACACATACACATAGACACACATACCCATACACAGACAGACAGATACACACACACACATACACACACAGACACACACATACACATACACACACACACACACACGCACACACACACGCAACGCACACATGCTTGCTCTTCCCCAGTAACTGCCCAGGAGCAGCTTGGGCGGTGTTTCCTCTGGTGGAAACAGAGAAAGGAGACAGCTGGCGGCTACCCTGGCCCCTGTGCCTCTGAGAATCAACCCCTGACAAGCAGGTCAGCGCCGCTTGGCACCCCGGGGCTTCTGTCAGCAGGGCGTCTGGGAGTTCAGGGTCTCTGGGTCCTCCCCAGATACTCAGCACATCTTTGCTGCTGGGCCGGCGCCAAGTGGCATTTCCACGAGTTTCCAGCAGGAATTTGCCAAGCCCCGGGGGACTGGAGACTCAGCCACCTCAGTTTCCTCACCTCTAAACAGGGTGGGAACTCCAGCCACCAGAGAATGGGGTTGTCCCTAAAGGGCTCACGAGGATGCTCTGTCCACCCGGAGCTCTGGCCGGATCCTGTCGGCCCGGTTCCAAGCGTGAACAGGTGACAGCCTGGAGCCCTCCTGTTCTGTAGATGGAGCATGTGGCTCGGTGAGCTTGGGGTCTTGCCAAACACAACTCTCCAGGGAGCAGAGAACTGTTTCCCCGCCTGGCTCTCCCATGTCCTCTGCTGGCTCAGGACTGGACACTGCCCAGCTAAGCCGCTGGGTGCCGAGATGGTCTGGAGATTGCCTGCAGAGGGACCGGGTCACTGCTCACGAGGGAAGGGTCAGAGTCACAGCGATCGGGAGTCAGGACACAGACCAAGCTCGGGGCTGGGCCATTAAAGTCCACTTGCTCGGGTTGGTGCCCAGCCAGGGAACAAAGCAAACAACAGGAGTGAAGCCAACCACAAATAGAACTGCCTGCAGAAATCAGGACTTCAGGCCACCTAGGCATGTGGCCAGTGAGAGGCCAGCTCAGACCGTGGTTGGAAGGTGGTGATCTAACACCTCCTATTCCACTGTCCTGTCTAGAAATTCCAGCTGAGCGAGAGCGACAGATCCACGCCTTATGGTAACTTTGAAACCACTACTTATATTCTGAGTTCTACTGTCTGAAAAACGGGATAAGTAAATGGCGGTGGTGGTGCTCATTGATATTATTAATATCACTAATGGCAGATTTTATACGCTCCAGATGGTGACTTCCAGCTCTGGGAATGCCCCTCTGCCAGTTTTGTTGCGGTGTTTGTGGAATTGAGAGCTGGGGCTCCCTGGGTTGTCCACTCTGATGAGTGGGCTCTGCAGGGCTAACAGAGCTGCTGCCTCAGTGGACCAGAAGGAATGCAGAGCGGTGGGCCGTGGGACCCCACCCCTGGTCCTAGGCAAACCAAGGCAGGGGGGTGTGGGCGGGGCTTTCCCCAGGACACCAGGGGCCAGGGGGTGGGATGCAGTGTGGCCTGGATTGGCCGGGCCCACCCTGCCTGAGGCCTCCAGAGTCAGGGCTGAGGACCCAGCACCGGGAGGGCTGGGAGGGGATGGAGGACACCCTCAGGAGCCACCTGGAAAGGGCTCTTCCTGGCCAGGGCAGTGGACCTCACAGGCTGGCCCAGGAGAACGCAGTGGTGACCCAGGAAGGGAAGCAGAGGATGAAGGGTATTTTTTTCTTTAGGTAATAAGGGGGGTTGTTTTTATTTTCTTCCATTTATGAAGAGAATAATTGCTTTTTGTCTCCTCCAGGATCATCATAGGGGATTCCTGTTCTATGTCTAGTTCTGTGGGTCTCTCAGGCGTGAGTCACCACCACAGGGGGACAAGCGGCAGTGCAAGAGGCCTTCGGGAGGCCTTCGGGTGTCAGGACGGTGAGTGCAGGGAGGCACTTCCGGGACATCCTGCCGTGCCTGGTAGCCCACAGTGCCTAAGGCTGAGGCGGGTCCCCTAGGTTCCCCCTCCTGTCACTGCCCTGTCACCGTGAGCCTTGGTTTGCTTTTTTTTTTAGTATTTATTTTTAGGTGTAGATGGACACAATATCTCTATTTTTATTTTATGTGGTGCTGAGGATCGAACCCGGCCCCGCCTGGGCTAGGCAAGTGCTCTACCCCTGAGCCACAATCCCAGTCCCTTGGTTTGCTTTTGTTGTGAGCACAAGGGACAACAGCTCCTTCTCCCGGTCCTCAGGGCTTGCTGTGCCTACCTCTGGCAGCACTGTGTTCTAGTTTGAATTTTAAAATCTCTTGTAACTTCTGCAGAATTTGAATGAAGACTCATAATATTCTTAGAATTTTTTTCAAAAGAAAAGTTATGCCATTGGGTCAAGAATATACTATATATTTTTTGATTGACTGTTATACCACAAAAGGTAGAAAAAGATAAAGGAGAGAACTTCTTAATCTACTAAAACATCAAATGTAAAATCAAAGGTAAAATTGTCTTTGTATTTTTATACAATTTAGATAAAAAATCAATGTCAGTGTATGTACACATTGCTGAAACCTATGTGGTCTGTCCCCCACCTTGAATACCCTCACTTATCACTAAGCAAGGTTTTATGGTAAACTCAGAATAAAGGGGACTTGGATTCATATTCAGCAGAGAAAGAAAGCATGATTCCTAGTTGCGGGAGGCATCTATCACACCTTATTTAAAGCAAATTCAACGTAGGCACATTCCAATTTACACAAATGGCGCTTTGAAGTTGGTCTGTCAGTTTGATCGCACTGGAGCTCCTTATTGAAGGACAGAGTCTCTCTAGATAAGGAGTCTGTTCCTGTCACGACAGCTGAATGCCATGGACTGAGAGGCTCGGAGGGAAGTGTCTTCGGTTCTTGGTTCTGAGGTCAGGCAGCCCCACCAGTTGGGGCCTTCTTGCTGGGTGCTCTGCAGAGTCCTGGGGTACAGGGGATCGTGTGGTGAGAGGGACTGAGCACCTCCTCCTCCCAGGCCCTGCACTGTGGCCTCATTTACCCTCAGTGCTGACCACTGTCCTACTTCCTAACACTCCTTAGGATGACCTTCCACCCTCTCCGTCTCACAGGGGTTAAACTTGGACTTCAGTGGTGGGGGGGCCCTTCAAACAACAGCTTGAGGCTGCTGGCCCAGACCACCTCGGTCCCTCGGTCCAGGCTGCTCGTTGGGGCCACTCACTCCCAGCAGGCTCTGCTGCCACCATGTTTGGGCCACCTCATTTCCCCCGGGGAAAGGCACTCCCCTCATCTGGGTGTCAGAGTTGCTGACCAAAAGCTGTTCACAGCTACCCTCCTGGGGCATAAAGTTCCGTTGGCACTTGGGCATGTGGTCTCATTTGTCACTTCAGAGGACTAAGGAGCTCTGGGTGGGGGAGGGGATTGCAGCAGAGGTAGAGAAAGATAAAAGGTGGGTGGAGGTGTTCTTGGGGTGGAGGCAGAGGGATCCCCACCTGACCTAACAAGGAGGGCCGAGCAGATATGCAGCTCAGGGCTGGCCACTGCCCACGCAGGCCCTCTGCACCAAGGCTTGACCAGTATCCTGAGCAGGGTTGGGGCCAGCTAGAAAGGCCCTGTGAGTGAGGGTGACCAGGGCAGGCACTCTCCAGGAAGACAGACCCTGGCTGGAGCACCCGGCTGCACAGGGGACAGGCCCAGGCTTCTGGAGACTCTGCCCCTCTCGGGGGCCAGTCCTTCCCCTTTCAGCCTGGAGCTCCCTGCTGCCCTCTGAGGTCCCAGGGAGGAGTCCTCCTCCCTGGCCCAGCTGCCAGTGTCACGGCAGCCTGGACCCCACCAGCCTGGCTCTGCCTCCCTCCATGCCGCCTTCTCCTCGTGCACCTGGGGTCCTCTGGACTGGGCCTGGGCCTGCGTCTCCTCTTCCTGTGTGGACACCAATCAGGCTCCGTAAAATCCCTTTTTCCAAATACACTTGTGTTTTGAGATACAGGGTTCAGGGCTTCGGCTCGTCTCTTTTACAGGACACAGTTCAACCCATCGCTATCTTTGAGTTGGGGGTCACAGGAATATGTTATCAGACAAAGGGTTTGTTTGTACCTTTCAGGATTCACTACTTCAGTCCACACACTAATTAAAGATGACTTGAAAAATTAGATGTATTGCCATCATTTTATCATCACCAATGAGATCACTCGCTTAGTTTTATCTGGATCTTTGTCCTCCTACACTTTGTATGGCATCAAAGCCTTTACTGCTCTTCTCTTCTGGTGATAGCAATGCAATTTAGAACAGATTTATGTGAACAGATTTGTGCCTCTTGGCTGCCGAGGGGCTGGCATGGTGGTCAGCGAGCGCCTTTCCTGGACTCTGGGCTGTCCATCTGGAGCTCACCCAGCCTCGGACCACATACTCAGGGAGTCCTGCCATCTTCAGCAATTCAAACAGCCTGAAGAGACATGGCTCACTGGCACATGTAAGCTCCACAGTTAATTTTTAACTCATAGAACAAAATATTTTCATATTTGGGAAGAAATCAATCGGTGAAATGAAGCTGGGAGATGTACCAGAGATGCCAATTGATTGTTAGCACACTGATTCCCATACATGATGTCAGGACATGTGGGTGCCGTGATCACAAGCCTCCTTGGTTCGTGTCTGCAGCGCGGGTCAACTCGTTCATTTGGAAAGGCAGCTTTACATCATGAATGTCAACAAGGGCTTTGGGCTCTGCAGGATAAGAATCGCTGCCTTACCCATGTAAAGCATGTGACCTTGATGATTTACATTAAACTCTCCAAACTCCACTCCAAAACCAAAATGATGCCTACTTCCTGTTATTTTGCAGAACTGCAGAGATACTAGAGATATACCTTGTAGATTTACATGAAATCATGTTCAGCTCAGATAACTTGCTCTAATGTCACTTAAAAATACTTGATAATAACTATTAACATTTTATTTCCTTTTAAATTTATTTTCCAAAAAAGGTTTAACAAGATCAACACGAGCACCTTAATGGTTGAGTTAGTGATTGTGAAACTCGCTCAACAAGGATTCATTGCCTCTGCGGAGCCTGCACGTTGCTGAAGCAAAGCCAGTGACCCATCACAGTAGAAGAGCAAGGACAGAGAGTGTCAGACATTCATATAATGGCATCCCTCTTCCTTTATCCAGCATCAACCAAGCATGACTGCACAGTGCTAGGCCCTGGGGTGCAAAGAGGAACACAGACTCTCCGATTACCTCAGAAGCTTCATCTCAGAACAGAGCTGTCTGGAGCTGAATCCCTGGAATGACAAACCAGTGTGGCCAGCATTTGAGTGTCCGCCACAGCGGTCTGCAGTGTCTTGGGTGCTTAGCATATTGCTCCCTGCAAACAAGGCCTTCAGGCGCTTGCTGGGGCATGCCGGAGGAACCAGGGCCCAGGGAAGAGAGGTCACAACATTCATCAGTTTCCCAGGGATGTAGGTGCAGAATTGGTCAGAGCTGCAGGGAGTGGTCCGGTCATGGTGAGGTTGGCGTAGGGGAGTTGGCGGAGATGGCTTGACTTTTACACAATATGGATGCAATTTCAAACAAACCAATGAATACTGTTTCAAACCAAAACACATTTTCTAATTATTCTTTAGTGCCAAGAGCTGGAAGCACTTATAGCAATTGGCTCTATTCCTGACAGTTATTGGAACTTAATTGCTTTGGGGGTGGGGAAAAAGAAGTGCATGGAGTCTTATGGCTGCTAAAAGCCCTGGGGAAGTTGTCTGTGGTGAGGTCCCTGTACGTGTAGGAAAACAACACTGTGTCTCAGCAGGATCCAAGCCTCCGTAGGGGGGTGAGGAAGCCCAGAATAAGCAAGGGGACCTACAGACCAGCTGCCTCTTGTGCATCACCAGTGCTGTGTATGTGAGGACATCTACACAGGGGACATGAGAACCAAGAGGTACAACCCATTTGCTGAGAATCACCCTGGAGTCATGGTGGAATCAGAAGTGACAAGTGTGAGCCAGGCACAGTGGCCACACCTGTAATCCCAGTGACTTGGGTGGCTGAGGCAGAAGGATTGCAAGTTCAGGGTAAGCAAGGGCAACCTAGTGAGATCCTGTCTAGAGTAAAAAGGGCTGGGGTGTGGACCAGTGGCATAGTGTTCCTGGATTCAATCCCCAGGACAGCAAAAAGAAAAGAAAGGTTAAGTGTGAGTTTGCTGCCTGGGAAGCACACCCATCCAGTGTTAATCCTCAGGTAGGGTCATTCACTCCTCCTCTACAGAAGAGGAAACCCAAGCAGAGGGAGGTCAAGAACCTTGCCCAAATGAGGAGGCCTGTGAGGGGTTAGTGTGTCTGCTGTCACTTGTCATATTCCAGTGCTGGCTCTCTGCACTGCCAGAGCAGCTTTCACATGTGGTTCAGAGTCCTCCAGCTGGGACTCCAGTGATTGGGGCCAGCCTCCAGAGGCCATGAACCGCTGCATCAGGGTGCATGCTTCCTTAAGTGTGCCCGCTCTCAGTCCTTCCCGAGCCATATCATGACCCTTGAAAGAGCTTCATCATTTAAGATGCACCCCTTCTTCCTGTCATCATACCCCAGGTTCCGCTTTAGGACCTGAGAGATCCCTGTCGATACAAAAACTCCCGGTAATGCAATCTTCCCTGACCTTATTGGGGCTATAGCCCATTTTCTAAATAAAACATTTAATGTATGAAAGCGGGCGTGGGGTACAGTGATTGAATTGATGTTTTATTTTTCATTCAGTAAGAATTCATGGAGAGCCCCGTGTAGGCCAAGCATGGTAAACCCAGTGGGGCTGAGGGAGGCCCCACTTCTGCAGAAGGCTGACAAGTCAGCACCACGGTAGGCCAGCAGGTGGGCACGGGCTCATCCCCAGGTCAGGTCAGCCTTCTCAAGCTTCTCTTGAAGAGTAGGTGTGAAGTTAAATGTATTCTCCACCAGAAGGAAAGCAGAGAAGCACCTAAAGACAGCAGGAGACTCAAGTGTTTTGGAGTAAATTGAAAAAACTAACAATGGAGCATGATGGGAATTCTTCCAGCCCAAAAGACTGTTGCTGCTATAGTTAACTGAAAATATATATATTTTAAACATATATACATTTTTTATTTGGGTAACATGTCCCAAACAGGAGTTAACTGACAAAATATTTTACCCCAACACTTTGCCAGTTTCTGCCTCGTGTAATCCAGCTCTTGAGGCAAGGTGGAGTTTGGTGTGGCAATGGAATGGAAGGTTAAGGATATTCTCCCAGTACGCTTGGGTGCTGGAGGCTGCAGGACAGGACATTCATATTCATCTGGCAGAGACTGCCAAAAGCCAAAGAAAGGAAGCAGCGAAAATCAAGGCTCCCGCTCTCTCTGCTCACAGGAGTGCAATCATCGCACAAACCATCAAAACCAGCATTCCACCCGTCCACCTGGGTGGAATCTAGGCCCAGCTAGGTCTGGAGGCCTGGGCAGTGTCAGCGCGCAGCAGGGACTCCGGGACCTGGGTGGCCAAGGCGGGTTTGGGACACGAGAAAAAGTCGTCCTGCTAGGTGTTCCCAACTTTCTCAAAAGTCCGGACGGAACCCACGGGGTCCTCGGCAGTGGGCTGCCGTCCTCCAACCGCGTCAGTGACGCACGCTGCCCGTGTAGGAGAGGCATACTCGACCCCTGCCTCGCGGTGGCGGCGACCGGGTGGCGGGCAGGCCTGCTGGCGGCCCCCGCGGGAGCCCGGGCTGTCGGATGCCGAGCCCGGGAAGGGTTAACCGCGAGGCCCCGGCTCGCAGCCCGGGCGCCTCCGCGGACCCCGGCCCGAGGCGCACGCGCCCCGGCCGCCCCCGCCCCAGCTCCCCGGCGCGGTTCTCCGAGCGCCCGGCGCACGCGGGGTGCGCGGCCCGCTGCCCAGCCCCGGAAGCCGGCCTGGCAGAGCCCGGGAGCCGAGCTTCAGGCGGCAGGAAGGACTCGCGGACCGTGGCGCTCGCACAGGTGCCCCACCCCCGCCTCCGCCACGCTCGCACAGGTGCGCGGGAAGAGGCCTGTGCGCATGTGCGTGCAGACCCCCGCCTCGGGTGGGCGTCGGGGTGGAGGGAGAGCGCCGAGCGGCGAGGTAGGGCTGGCGGGGCTGCGGCCGCCCGCGGGCGAGCACGGCGCCAAGCCCGGGAGGGGCTGGGGCGCAGAGCGGGTGGGGGGGGCGGGGGCGGCGCGGGAGTCGGCGGCGGTGCGTGGGCGGGCGCCGGTGTCCCTGTGGGCGGCGGCGGGCGTGGGGGTCTGCGGCGCCCGCCTGAGACCAGGCGCCGCCAGCGCTTGCCTCCCGGCCGAGAGGGCCCGGGCCGCCGGCGCCCCCTCCCGCGCTGACCGGCCCCGGCCGCGGATGGCCTGGCGACCCGCTGCCCGGTCCAGGCCGGAGCGCAGCCCACGCCCGCCGCCTCGGCCGCCTCGGCCCCGGCCGCGCGGCCTGCGGGGCGTGGGCGCCCACACGCCGCGGTCTTCCCAGAGCCGCGGTCTTCCCAGAGCCGACGCCCGGGCGCGGGGTGCCCGGTGGATACGTGCCTGGCAGCACGGTGGGGAGGGTTGGGGGGAAGGAGCCCGCCGCATCTCAATGAGCCCTGCCTGCAGCCCGCTCCCGGCCAGGCCCCTGGAAGACGCCGGGACTGCAGTTTGCGGGTTTCCCTTGCAGCCCTCAACCCCCTCTGCGGACAGGAGACCCTCCTGCTGGGCGACCGCGCCGGTGACATTAAGGAGGGCTTTTTTAAAATTCCACCACTGCTTAGATTCCTACCAACCGAGTTCTCTTCGCCCCCCTCACATCTATTCAAAGGAATAAAAACGGCGCACTGACCTTTATTGCTACTCAACCCACTAAGGCACATTATTTTGAGGTTTCCGAGTTCCTGTGCTTCCTCTCAGCCCCAGTAAGAGTTCGCCCTATTCCCTGCGGTTCACAGCACCCCCTCCGTGTTTCCAACTAAATGGCAGTTACTCTTCTCTAATTAGGAACCCAGCGGATGTCAATGGAGGCCTTGAGCCTTTTCTCCTGAGCTCATGGCTCCCATTATTACAATAATCCTCCCCGCGCCTGCTGTCACAGAAGGAAGCCCCCTGCTTAGCTGCGGACTCCCAGGGCGCTGTGTGTTAGGAACTTGGCATTCCAGGGCTCCCTTCTGGGTATGATTCTGCAGGTTTCCATGCCCGTTGCCTGGACATGTGTGATCACATCATCAGAAAGCACAGAAAGAAAACAGTTAAAGTGTTTTGCTCTCGGGGTTTAAGGCAAACTTGGGCTCAGCGGCAGGAGAGAAAGCTCCTAAATGTTATGGATAGTGGATTGCTGGACCTACGGCCTTCCCAGGCAGCAGGGTTTGTGTGCGTCCTTTGGTGTTCTTGTGTCCAGGCCCTGACGTGGCTCCTGGGGCACTTTTCCATGGAAGGCTGGAGGGCTCTGGAAGTGTGCTTTGGGGATTGTCACATCACTCTGCACATTTCCCCAGATAGTGCAAGTTTGATGGGATTTCCTCATGTTCCAGCAGAAGTCACACATCAGCAATGGCAAGTAGAAGGTTTCTGTCTCTGTACGTTTGCTTTCTGGGTCTTTCCCTGAACTGGATCCAAGAGGCACGCCAGTGGTAAGTGCCTCCATCTGGGATCCTATTTCAGTTGTTCCTAAATACCAAGAGCATCAATCGCTCCTTAATAATAGCTTGCTGCAGATCTGGAATTGCTTAGGCAGCTGTTTGCCTCTGAGCCTCCTTGCTCCTAGAGCCCTGGTCAAGGAGGTCTGCTGCAGAGTGGGCTTCAGAGCTGCCCTCTGAGCAGCTAGTTACCCAACCCAAACCAGCAGGACCATGCTGGCCCTTCCCTGGAGTTCAGGGTTCTTCTCTCAAAAGTGGCCTCGATTTTGTCTTTTCTCCTGAAATTATTGTGGTTATGTTGGAACTCAGAATATATTTGTAAAAATATTTAACAATGAATAACTTTAAAAAAATCCACAACTTCCAGGAGCTTACCCACCAACCCTTCTCAGGCTAGACATGACAGTTAAACAGTGCTGCGTGAAGGGAAGCCTGCATCCCTGCAAGTCCTGTGCCATCGTGTTTCCTGCCCTCATGACTGTGGTGCCTGCTGAGGGCCCGGCACAGCCCTCAGCCCAACCCTTTGCAGCTTACTCTTGATACAGCGGAGGACAGACGGTGCAGTCCTGTCAGTTCTCGTATAATAAACACATCAGTGCTCCGAAGGAAGGGGTACGTTCCATGAGCGTGTTTGACGGAGGGCCATGAGTTGAGGTCTTGGGATGAGATGGCGTGGCAAAGACCCTGCTGCAGGGAATGGCATGTTAGAGAAGGCCACCTTCTGTGATGACTCATGGTCACCAAGGACTGTGTCCTGAGAGAGCCATCAGTGGAAGTGGGGTCATTTTTTCCAGGAAGAAGTCACGGTGTGTCTCTCCTACTGTGCACAGAGGAGTCGGGTCCTTGCACCCAGTAGAGAGAGCACAACTACTGGGTACGTCCTCAGAGCTGTCTGCAAAGTGTGACCTGCCATGGCCTGCCTCCACTGCTAAGGCCACGTCCCTCCCGTGAAACAGGTCAGACTCAGACTCTGCGTCTAGGCCCTCAAGTCTGGCTGGTTCCTCTCCATGTGAAGGCCTGTGGTGGGAGAGGTGAGATGTCTGCCTCAGAGCTGCCAGCAAAGTCAGTGCAGTGCTGGCCTAGCATGTAGGAGGCCCTGGGATGCCATGTGGGGCAGGCTTGGGTCACTCCTGCCTACCCTTGAACTAGTCGGGGTTCCCTGAGAAACAGCCAGGAGAGTGTGTGTGTGTGTGTGTGTGTGTGTGTGTGTGTGTGTAGATTCACTGAGTAGCTGGTTGAAGGAATTGACTCGTGGAACTGTGGAGGTGTAGGCCAGCAGGCAGGAGACCCAGGTGCTGTGGTTTGAAGGTGACGTGTTTCCACCTAAACTCAGGTTCCACCCCAGTCCCCAGTGAAGCAGTGCTGGGTTGGTGTGGCCTGAAGCCACTCAGGATGACTGCCTCACCTCGCAGTCCTGTTGCTGGAAGACTGCCCTTGTCTCTGCCTCTCCTGTGTGTGCCACTCACCCTTCACGTCCCACCATGGGTTGGAGCAGCTCGACACCCCTCAGATGCCCAGAAGGTGTCAGTACCGTGTCCTTGGACTCCCGGCCTCCTGCACTGAGCCAGGGGGACCCCTTTCCTTTATAACTTACCCCATCTTGGGTGCTGGGTCACAGCATCAGAAAGCTAATAATCCGGGAAGAGCAGAGGACGCAGAGGTCTCTCCTTGTCTGAGGCCTTCAGTTGACTGGAGGAGGCCCACCCTCAGGGAGGCCACCTGCTTTACTCAGAGTCCACTGATTTAAATGGAAGGAACAAGAACAAGAAAAAAAGCTCTCCACAGTGATATGTGGACCGTGTTTGACCTGGATACGGTGGCCTGCCTGAAACTGACCACAGGAAACTGACCACATCACCCTTCTGTTCTGGGGAGAGAAACAAGTGGGGCACCTGGCCCTCCCAGACCTGGACACAACTGGTGTGGCGGGTAGCCAGGTGAGGGGCTTGCCTGATCTTTGGGAGACCCTCTTTGCTCTGCCCTGACCTGAGGGGGCCCTCCCTCTCCCAGGAGATGCCTGGTGTTGGCAGCCAAGTGGTTTCTTGGCTGCCTCCTGCCCGGCACCTTGTGATCCTCGTGTCCTGTTTAGTCTGGCAGCGTGACAGCACCAGGGTTTCTGTGGACCTGCTGGGATCCGTGAGCTGGACACAGCAGCACCAAGCTGGCTGGCTGTCTTTGCTGGGACATGCTCCAAGTCCACTGTGAGAAAGTCCTGGAAGCCCTGTGCACTGGAGGAGTGCAGAGTCCAGGGTCCTTTTTCTGACAGTTCCTGAGGGACTGCTTCAGGTGTTTATGGCATCATGGCAAAGGACCTCACTGCCCTGTTGGATTTAGGTTTTGCCTGCAGGCTGCTCCTTGACCAAGGTGGAGAGGCTGGGAAGAGAGTTTTATTTTCTAACCCAGTACAGCCTGGTTCCCTCTAACTCTAAGGAGCTCATGTGGCTTCCTGGGCAACCCAAAGCAAAACCCAACAGTATAGAGAGCAAAGATGGAGAACCAGGATCAAAGCGGACAGCTGGAGAGTCAGCTGACCACAAGGAGGGTAGCAAGACAGGAAGAAAGGAACAAAGACCATGCAAATAGTGAGAAAACTGAGAAATGGTAGAACTGAGTCCTTACCTGTGAAGAACTGAGATCAGATGGGTTCAGTTCTCCAACTGAAAGACCTGGAGAGATGGTGACTCACACCTGTAGACTCAGGAGTCTGAGGCAGGAGGATTGCAAGTTAGAGGCCAGCCTGGGTAACTTAGAGTTTTATCTCCAAAAGGGCTGGGGATGTGGCTCAGTGGTAAAACAACCCTGGGTTCACTTCCCTGTGGGGGCGTGGAATGGCTGTATATGCTACCTCGGGGAGACACAGTGAGCCTTTGAAGACAGCCTGAGGTGAAGGGACATGAGGGGTCTCCGTGCAGTAGAAGCCACAGAGGGGGTGGCTGTAATATCAGAGCAGACTAGAGAGAGGCTGCAAGCCCACATGCAGCTCTGGGTGGTGCGGGGAGCAAAGGGTCAGCTCCTTAGCAGTGCAGCTTCCCTGTGGGTGGCTGGGCAGGCCCCCCCTGGGTGGGCTGGGCATGGGGGCCCTGCGCAGGTTAAGGCAGCAGGGACTGGAGGCCATGCTTTGCTGGGGTTCTTTCCTGTGCCCCATTCAAAGCAGAGCCGAGTTGGGACCTGTATTCTTGAGGCTCGGCTTGCTCCTTCCTGCCATCTTTCCACCCCTCTGCTGTGGTTTGACAAAGTGTGGTGCTCTTGTCCTCTGGGCAGGCCTCTCGTCCTCTCAGGACATTCACAGGTCTGTGGAAGTCCCTTTGTAGGAAAGCCTCCTAGCTAGGGCCAGTCCATGACCCCCAGGGAGAAGGTGGCCATTGGCCAGGTGCAGAGCATCAGGAATGCTCTTCTGGTGGGGGTGGTCCTAAGGCTGGAGCCACTTCCAACCCTCCCCCCAGCATGGGCCCTCGGGAGCTGGTCAGGACTGGAGAGCCAGCTGTGCAGAGTCAGAGCCCCTCCTGGTCTTGCTGTCTCACAGCTGTCCCAGGCACAGGGCTGAAGTTTCGGCCCTGGAGGGACCTCAGGAGGGACATGCTGCCCGTGACACCTCTCTCTAGGCCCTGCACTTCTCACCTGAGGCTGCGGCTCCACCCTTGCTGTTTGGCATTGATGTCTTAAATGACATATTTGCCAAAGTTGGACCCTTGTTTTGCAAAAGAGCGTCTCTGAGCCTGAACTGTTCTCTCCCCCGTGTATATTTTTTTTTTAATTTTTTTAATATTTATTTTTTAGTTCTCGGCGGACACAACATCTTTGTTTGTATGTGGGGCTGAGGATCGAACCCAGGCACGCATGCCAGGCGAGCGCACTACCGCTTGAGCCACATCCCCAGCCCTTCCCCCTGTGTATATTGAAGCTATTGACTCCAAACTTTCATTTTAAGGGGAAACGTGGAATCAAAATCACTGTTGGCAAGTTTTACCTATAAACCATATTTATCCAGAAGTCACAGATGTTAAAAGAGTTTGCAGAACAGGAAATGGTGGCCCAGCTTGCTCCGATTCAGTCTGGGGCATGACTGGAGACAAATGGGCTTCCACCCTGGAGCCCGCCCAGCAGGAACACGGGGAAGGACACTTCTAGTTCACAGGTCTTGATTCTGGTTCAGAAGTAGTGGCAGAAGTATCCACAGTGACAGATCACCCTCAGTCATCAGCCTCCTCCCTCCTCCTCGGAGAGGGCAGACCACCAGGCCTGGGCAAGGCGCCTCCCGTTTCTCCTCCACCAGGCCCCAGGCCCCAGGCCCCAGCATTCAGGCGGCAAGTGCAGCTCTAGCTTCACCCACATGGAATCAGTGTTCCAGCACCTGAAAATCAGAACTCGCAGCTGCTGAGATTCTAGAGAGGAGAGACGTGCAAGATCACAGCCACCGTTGGGTTGGGTTCAACTAGAACACCACGGGTCCTGATCAGTGCCTCTTCTAAGTTTATGGCCACTGGGTACAAATTGAAAACGGGGTAGGATGCCCTCTCCCACCTCTTTGATCTGTTTGGTTAGGATTTGAGAGTCCCTCATTCAGTATTCTCACAAACGGGCAGCACAATTGTCAAAAAGAACTGGTGCTGACTGTTCAGGTGTGGCATACCCCAGACAGCTGTCAGCTGGCTGTCATTTGTCATGAGAGCTAATTCTTACTCTTAGAAACCCCAGGATGCAGGAAGCACCTTCCTGCCCCCTTCCTCTTCGTATCCGACCCTAGACTCCTGCCTGCCTCTCCTTCTTTCCTGGTTTTCACTTCCTTAAAAGACACTGGTATTTTCTGTGTTTAGAATGCATGTAAATGGCATTGTATGGTAACTTTCTGCAAATAAACCTTCAGAAATTAAGATTCATGCTTTTGAGATGGACTTGGATGGACACAGGGAGATCCAGTTTTACATTTTCAGAGTTTAGTGATGATGTGTACTCAGTAGTCAAGCAGTCCTCTGTGTTTGTACCAAAGGACTCGGAGGAATCTTGGTAAAACCTGGCTGAGCCCTCGGATCCCAGCCCCACTGTCCTAGATTCATGTCTCCAAGCCATGGCTGACTTCCTATGTTTAGATGACAGAGTCCGGCTCTCCATGACTCCAGCCAGCCCCCAGTCCCCCCAGCCAGACTCAGCGTGGACCCAGGCTTCTTTCCACACTGTCTGCCTTGCTCTTCTCTCAGTTTTCCGTGTGTTTCACATCCCAGAGGAGACTCACGGGCCCTGAGCAGGAGCCAGGGACACAAGCCCTTGCTTGTGTCCTGCCAAGGCCCTCACCTGGTTTGAAATCCATTAGAATTAGGCTGAGCTCCATGGGGCTGGGACTCCTTACCACTGTGCAGGCACCCAGCCCTGTCTGCAAACTGCAGCTGCTCCCCACCTCTCTGCAGTGAGTACTGGTCATTTACCAGGGTTGAGGAGTGGGTGTGTATCTGAGTAGACGATTGGACTAGCTCCAGGATCCTGAGCCTGATGGCAGGGGATTTGCAGCACGCTGAAGTCAAGCTGACCTAGACATTGCTTGGAACTGGATCTCAGCTAGAAACCTGACAGGTTTACAATGGTACACCTTTCTCCAGGGTCTCAGTGGTTCTGGGGGTGATCTTCATATTCATGCTGCACATCCAGCTGAATAGATAATTCTGTAATCTGGGCCTCCAGGAACAGCAAGTGCTTCCAGTTTCACAAAACAGTTTCACAGTTTATGTCCTGATCTCACTTGCAGAAACCCAGAGCACGATTTGCATTCATGTGATGTGGAGACTCTTGAATGAGTCCGTCCTTCTTTCAGTACTTCAGTCTGACTCAAGGGATTCAGCCATGCTGTAGCAGAAGCAGGTTGGCAGAGTTGTTCTCTTAAGTCTTGCTATAAGTGGAGTCTGGGTGCCCACTCCCCTGCCTGCGAGGGTGGGTCCCGAGGGTGGGTCCCGTGGGTGGGTCCGTCCCACCCACTGTAAAGGTTGTCTTTCCAGTTGGGAAGCCCAGCACTCTATCTCAGAACTCTCCAGCTCAAAACATCCCTGATGGATGGAAGTGGCAGATGGCCAAGTCTGTCCAGCAACTTCCATGACCTGGGTGTCCAACTAGACGGGAGTAAATTTAACATCTCTAGGAGTGCTTCGAATCCCTGCAAATAGCTATGCCCTAGACCAACATCCCTCGGTGAACCCAGGTCAGAGCTCCCGTCCCCAAGGCTAAGACCAGGCTTCTTAACTTCTGGCCTGCAGGAGGGAGCCCTGCTAGCTCCCCTGGGCCAGCAGTCTCAGGTCTCTCTGAAGCCACCTGCTGCACATACCAGAGGAGGAGCAAGGGGCCAGTATCAGCTCTGTTCCTGTTCTCTTGCTAATGGTGCTTGGGTCTTTTAGGGACAGGTACTTGATAGTGATCCTTGAGCATTTTCTCATCTGTTGAATCAGCAGTGATTCTTCCTCTTGTGCTGTGTGTGTGGTTGTGGGGCTGGGTGGGCCACTGCTGTGAGTGCCGGCAGAGTCCAGGGGCCACCGGTGCTCTCACCCTGCCAGAGGGAGCCTTTGTGATTTGGGGATTTGTGGTTCTTGGTGGGGACGCTTCTTTGTGCTTGTGAAGGTTCACGGAGCAGAAGCCACCCTGTATGGGGCTCCTTATCAACACCCCATTCAATCCTAAACACTGGGCAAGGGAGGGATTTATTTTTTTTTGGTAGTTGTAGATGGACAGATGCCTTTGTTTATTTTTATGTGGTGCTAAGGATGGAGCCTTGCCTCACACATGCTCAGCAAGCGCCCTGCTACTGTAGCAAGTGCCAGGCCCCAGACTGAGGAGGGTTTTGAGCTCAGAATTGCTCAGGTTTCCAGGGATGGGGATCCTCTCATGCTCACTGCAGCCAGCCACGGAGCCACCAGCTCAGACCCAGAAGCTGTGTGGAGCTGCCTTTGGGCAGGACCCATTCCGGCTCCTCTCTCAGATGTTGTGCTCTGTTGAGTTCCTTCTCTTCTTCTGGTGACGGGCTTTCCTGGGAGTCCGGCCGCTGGCTCTGGCCCGGAGGAGTGCGTGTCCACTACCGTGTCTGTGCACAGGCTACTGGGACTGGCTGGGCCCCTGGGTATTTACTAGGATGGGGCTTTTCCCTAAGGGAGCAGAACTGGGAGCTTCCGTTTCCACATTGGAGTCGAGGTGACCACTGGTCGTGGTGATTGCCTCAGGTCTCAACTGTAGGCTGAGGGACCTTGGGACCTGGGTTTGCGGTGCCCAGGGGACACTAGACACACAGAGACTTCTGGAGCTCTGTGGCTGTCAGCTTACTCAGTCCTCATCACACCTCGAGGAGGCCAGATGTTCCAGACGAGGGACACTCACGGTGGGTGCTTTAGTTGAGGAGCGTCTCACTTTAATGCCTTTGTTCTCAGAGATGCTGGGAGCAGCGTGTTTTTCCAGACACCTGAGTTCTTGGTCTGTTCTCCACACCAGGTGAGCCCTTGGCTTGCACTGAAGGAGGACCTGGGGAAGACCCACCTCAGCACCTGCAGGGGAAGTGACACCTGCCCTAGAGAGAACAGCGACTGCCCAGTTGAAAAGGAGCGTCAGCTGACCTGTCGCCAGTGCCTCCCACAGGTGCACACAGGACAGGTGAGATGAAGGTAGGACTCACCGGGGGAGGGACACACTTGGCAGCCAGAGGTGGGAGCCATGACGGTTCTCAGGCTGGTGATAGCGTGTGCCTCAGGAGCAGGACCTAGGACTCTCACAGGTTCGTGCTAGAGAACAGAAGCAAGAGAAAGAGCCCCTGTCCCAGTCCTCATCCCTATCGCCAGGTTTTCAATCCGTCATGCATTTCAACTCCCCCATCTTTTATTGGTGCAGTGTGGTTGTAGGCATGATGGGATCTGTTGTGACGTGTTCATACGTGCACACAACATAGCAGTCTCATTGGCCAGCATCCCTCATTTTAAAGATGGTCTGTGCCTTAAAATATACATTTATGAACATGACAGCAGTGTGTATTTGCTTTAGAAGACACCAAAACTCAGTGACGTAGATGATGGCGCCTGCCTTGACCCCGCATCCAGAGACTCCCACCTTGGAACCACTTTTGGTGAGATGTATTTCAGAAGCCGTCTCTACACACGCGGTGCCTCAGAACCCTCTTCATGCCTGTCTGGCTGCCGTCTGAGCTGGGTTTTCTCTCCCTGCTCTTCACTCTCCCCTCCCCTCCTCGATGCCTCTCAGATCCCACTCTGCTAGGGATGAGCCTTACTGCAGCCCTCCCTGTGTGATCTCCCTCTCTCAGGTGAAGGGCGACACCGTCAGCACTGGTAGGCTGCAGTGAGGAGCGTGGGCTCAGAGAACCACATTCTCCTGGCTGCAGGAGAGTCACCAGGCAGAAGGCTCTCACTGCCAACACCAACGCCCCATGCACAGCCTGCCACCACGTGGTCCCCGCCCTGAGCGCCTGCAGCAGGCGAGACTGGCAAGTGAGAGGAGCAGGTGCCCCGGACCTCACCTTCCAGCCTGAGCAGAGGGGCTTTAAGAGCACCGTCTACACTGAAGCTTTTCTCCAGGGAATTCTCAATAATGTACTCCTCCCAGTGAAGTCCCGCCAGACTTGACCCCATCACCCCAGAAACCCTTCGGAGACACGCTGGAGGCGTGCCACAGGGCTCAGGCACTGCTGCAGCAGGCATCACCTGAGCCATTCCCCTCTACATGGGGGCTGGCAAGCCGCTGCCAGGTAGCATGTTGGGAGGTATAGGACGTGGCTCTGTGCCACTCAGGAGGCCTGTGCCGGGCAAGGGGAGCATCGGTTACTTATTAGTGCCCATGCACGGTCAGGAAGATCACTGTCCGTGCAGTCTTAAAGTGTCCTTCATAAAAACAACTTACAGGATGTCAGTCCACTCTGGTGGAAGAGACCCAACCCCTGCCACCTGACGTCAGGGACTTACTGCTGACCTGTGGTGGTGCCATTTCTGTGCTGCACAGAGAAACCTGCCCAGGGTGGGACTGGGTTTTCTTTCCTGGGTGAATCCTCGCTGCTGGGCTGTTGGATGTCCTGCAGACCCTCAGGGCAGTGGGTCAGGTCTCAGGTCCTCAGAGTCAGCAGGCTGCCTTACTTTTAGAGCAAGTGGTGTGCACTCCTCAGTGAAAACAGGCTCCATGGGGAGTGCTCCCCGGCAGCTCTGGAATGTGCAGCCAGTGCACGTTTCAAGGTCCTCCCAAACTGTGCTGTGGCCTGAGCAAGTGGGAACTGGGCGGGAGTGAGGACTCACTTGGGTCTCCCTCAGCACTGCTGGGCAGGCCCCCTCCCACTGTGGTCAGGTGTGCCAGAGACTCTGCCCCCATTTAATTTGGCCTAAGGAGGCCATGACCTTGAAGAACGATAATTGCATGAACAGCTGCTGGCAAATTGGTACATTCTGTACTGAGATCCCGAGTCCCTGGTGAGTCTCTGAGACTAGGTTTTCTTTACTTCTGGTATTTTCTTTCTTAATTAACCTTTCAATTTGCTGGCTCTTAACTGGGTAAATTCTGGTGTTGGGGAAGGCATATGGTGGGCGCGGCAAGGTGGTATTCCTCAGGAGCCTGGGGTGGCAGAGGCGGGCACGGCGTGGAAGATGTCAGCAGCCCATGCCACAGAAGTTCACATGAGCTTCCTATGTCCCTTAGAACCAAAGAATTAATTCCCTGTGACTGAGAGGAAGCGTCTTCATAGCAACTGGCATAATGAAATTTTATGTTTAATTTTGAATAAGCTAACATCCACATTAAATGTGCACATAGGGAAGTAATTTTTTTATTTTTAATTCCTATGAATAGTGAAGAAACTTCAAAATATTTTTGTTCAGGCATGTATAAGGTCCAGAAGAAAGTCATGTTCTCCAGGGGAGAATGCTATGTAAATCATATCTAGTTGAAACTTGTACGACCTCCTACTTTCAATGCAGAAGGAAACTTTTGTTCCTCATCCCCATCCCTGGAAGCCCTCTCAGCCAGAGCCCGTGTGAGAGTCTGGCCCCAGGATTGTGACACATTCCAGGAGTGGTGCTCAGGGACTTTCCTGCAGTTCCACCCTCCACAGGAGCAGCTGGGGTTCCTGTCCTGTGCACAGAAGCCTCCCGGAGGGACTGATTCAGAGCCAGCCTGTGTGTGTGTGTGTGTGTGTGTGTGTGTGTGTGTGTGTGTGTGTGTGTTCGTGGGGGGGGGTCCCAGCCTCTAGTCCAGAGAGATTTGATGCTAAGGGTCTTAGCAGGGTTGCTGCTGAGGTCTTGGAGGACTTTTTTTTTAAACATCTCTGTTGTAAAAGGCTTGAAATCTTACATTGCCCCTTAAGTTATATAAGAAACATGGTGAATTTCAAGGATGAAGCACAGCTTAGAATTGCAGGACTAGCCGGCTTTCTGTGCGTGGCCAAGCAGGAAGAGCAGTGTGCAGGTCAGACAGCTCAGGCCACCTTCCCTGGGAGAAGCCTGTGGAGCTCATCACCTCCTCCCAGGGCTGGTAAGTGAGCTGACTCTGCCCATCTACCTCAAGGGAAAAATCCCAGCATTGGGTCACCCCCCAAAAAAGAAGGATTGTTTAACAGCCTCTGCCTTCTTCGTCCCTTCGTGTGGGGCAGGATGCCGGATGCCGGATGCCGCTGGCTCTTTGCAAGGCTCTGGGAGACCACGTCAGTCAGGTGCCCCCCACGCTGGGGAAGTGGCTTTTGGTAGTGCAGCTCTGGCCCTGGTACAGGGGCAGCAGAGGCCAGCATCTCAGCCCTCAGAACAATCAGCACAGGCCTCAAGGTGTCTACAGTGGTGTGTCCAGCAACAGCTTCATGGAGGGTGGAGGCGGGCCCCATCGGCTGGGTGGCTGTGCCATGCCTCTGTGGGCCACAGTGGGACTGCCCACCCTTGCCTGGGCCAGCTCACACTGCCAGCCCTGCTGTGGGACAGGGGAGGTCCAGTGGAGTGAGCACAGTTCAGGAGGCCATTTAGTGACACTGGGTTGGAGGACATGCAAGCAGCTGTGGCGAGCCCAGCAGTCCTGCCTTCCAGACACCTGAGCTCTGCCTTTCTGGGTGAGTGGGAGTAAGAGCCACTTCCATTCCTAGAAAAAAATGACATTCATTTTCCAAAGTCTGTGGTCTTCTGTATTTGCAGAAGCAGTGTTTAAAAAACCAGTGAGTACAGCCAGCTCGGATTCTGTGTCAGACACTGATGTTCACATCCACTTCTGAGCGGGGCAGGCAATTGTGTCCTCATTTTGACCTGTGTCACCTTGGATGACTCAGCTGGAGTCCCCCTGGAGCCGTTGGGGGCCGCACATGCTCCTGATCTTCACGGTCTGCAGCTTGACCTCATGCTTATTGCTGTGGCCAGCGATCTCTTCACCCCCTGGACAGAGCACTGCTGGATGGTGGGTGGGAGGCTGGGCTAGGCTGAGTCATGGCCCAACCAACACAGCAGCCTGTCCCTCAGCATCCCCTATGACCACACAGCAGGACAGGGCTTGAGGTTACTCCTGGACTTCCCCAACACTGTATTTCCCAGGAATTCCACAACAGTGTGTGCAGCGTGCCAGAAGGTGATTGGGAAAGCTATCTGGCAGAGGGAGGGGGACGGCATGAATTCCCAGCGGGAAGACCTTCCATTTCTGAGAATAAGGAGAAGGCCTTTCCAGGGACAACTAGCAGGAGGAGCGGGCCTGCAGGTGTGGACCCTTCCCCCAGGGTTTACAGGGACTGGCAGTGGCCTTCTGTGTGATAAGCAAACATCAGGACCTGCTGAGGGAAGGTGACTTCTAATTGCTCTCCCATTTGAGAGGTCAGTAAGCATTCTGTATAATGGAGAGATGCCAGGCTCGCTGTGTACGCTTTCCTTGTGCACATCCTTGAGGAAGCTACCGTCCCACTTGCCTCTCCCCTAGGTCAAGCCGCCTCCGGGCAGGTGGGAGACTCCCCAAGGCTCTTCCAGTTTGGGAGAGACACTGTGTGACACTATCCTACACCCCTCTGCAGGGCACATGGGCCCTCCCATGCTGGTCTTTGCTTCCGTTAGCTGTCTGTGCCATTGCTCCTCTGAGGGTTTTCAGAGATGAGATTCCAAGAATGACCAGGTCAGGCTGGGGCTGGGGCTCAGTGGTAGAGCACTTGCCTGGCATGTGTGAGGCACAGGGTGGATCCTCAACACTGAATAAATAAATAAAGGTATTGTGTCCATCTACAACTAAAAAAAATGAGAAAACAAAAAGAGTGATGAGTTCAAGCAGATGTAGGCACTGGACTCCCTGGGGTACTCAGTGTGGCCAACCTCAGAAAGGTTCCCTAACACTTTCAACAAGTATTTGTTGTCACTGAGTCCGAATAGGTGACTGAAAAGGAATGAGAGAGGCTGTCGACACTGATAAAATGACAGCCCGGCCGTGCTCTCTCAGTGAAAGACTCCATGACTCTACATACATTCAGTCAGGATGAAAAGGTGGGATGGTTCACACTGGGCTGATTTTGACCTATGGAACCAACAGCTTCATTCAGCTGGACCCATTAGACCTAAGACCAGGTCTGGTAATGCCGTTCTTGAGCTGGTTCCCCAACATGAGGCCTCTTCTTCATTCCTAGATAATATTCTGCACATCCCATTCACCAAGTTCCAGCAGTGAGAAGTCACATGCCCGGAGCACCACAACCAAAGCTGTAATCAGAAACCTGGGGAGGGACTGCAGTAGAGCCCAGTGACAGAACAGGCTCACCTCACGATGCAAATTCAAATCTCCTTTTTCTCCCGTCAACAGGAACAGAGTGTGAATGGTCTGGAAGCACCGGATGACAGACAAGGGAAGCTGAAAGCAAGGTCTCCCACGTGCACAGTAACCTTTCCTGACACCCACCTGGCAGGTGTGGATGTGGACTTGACAGAGCCTTGAGGCCAGGACATAGATGCACCCTCCAGCTGACCTTTGGGTGTAACGACAAATGGGAGTCAAAAAGAAGGATCCGGTCTGTACCTACAGTGGGACTAAAAACAAGTTCCTTAAGGTCGGGGCCCTTCTGTCTGAGGCAGCAGCTTTGTGATACAGTGCTCCTGTGGGGACACTGGGGGTCAGACACACATGACAGACCAGTCCCACAGACAAAGCCAAATCAGCCAGCACTGCAGCCTCAGGTCTGTCCGGTGCGTGGACTAAAGCATCACAGTCCCGGCCACGCTGCTGGCCGGTTCCTCTCCACCTGAGCAAATCCCTGGCCAGCGCTGAACCCCCCCCCCCTTTCAAAAGTTCAGCGAGTGCTGGGCATGCCCTCCTTGCAGGGGAGGAGAGGGGAAGGGCAAGAAGGGAGCAGTGTGCACAGGGGGAAAACTGTGGACATAGTGAAATCTGATCGCGTGCCAGAAAAGCGTGTGAAGCTAGTGACCCCTGAACAACGCCTGGCCACGACCAGGTATGTGCGGCCACTGAGCGAGCAGGCAGCGGCAAAGCACAGACCACCATGGAGAATTCTGTGGCCCCCTGCGTCCTTTACCCAGGGGACCGCCGGCATCAGCGGGACGGAGCCTGGGGCTCCGGGACAGGTCAGCCTGCAGCCGCCGGCCACGGGCGAGGGCGCAGCGTCCCCCACACAGACACCCTGCAGTCTCCGCGCATCCCTGTGCTTCAGCTCCGGGGACGACTCTCTGCCGCAGTCTCGCGCTGCCGCCGTGGAGGGCACGGCGGCTTCCTAGCCCTCGCACCGCAGCGGCCAGCTCGTGGTGGAGACACAGTGGGAGGTCGGCGACGTGGCGCTAGTGTCCCCGGAAGAGCCCGTGTCCCTGGAGGAGCGCGCGCCCCGAGGATCCCGTGTCCCCGAAGAGCCCTCGTCCTGCCAGGAGCGCGTGCGCCCTGCGGAGTCTCTGTCCCTGGTGGAGTCTGAGTCCCAGGAAGAGCTCGAAGAACCCGCGCCTGTGCCCCCCCCCCGGGGTCGGGACAGCGCACGGAGAGCCCGACCTGGTTATCGAGGTGTCTGGCCGGCGGCTGCGGGCGCACAAGACGGTGCTGGCGGCGCGCAGCGACTACTTCCGCGCGCGCATCTCGGGACATGCTGCGGGTGCAGGGCGTGAGCTTCGCGGCGCTGCAACTGCTGCTGGCCGACGCGTACAGCGGCCGGATGGCGGGCGTGCGGCCTGACAACGTGGCTGAAGTGGTGGCTGGCGGGCGCCGCCTGCAGCTGCCTGGCGCCGCGCAGCACGCCACCGACGCCGTAGGGCCACAGCTGAACTTGGCGAACTGCTACGAAGTGCTGAGCACCGCCAAGCGCAGTGGCTCTCGGAGCTGCGCGACGCCTTCTACCGCTTCATGAGCGACCACTACCTGGAAGTGCTGCGCGAGCCCGCTGTGTTCGGGCGCCTGCCGGGCGCCGAGTGCGACTTGCTGCTGCGCCGGCGTCTGCGAGCCGGCCGCGCCCACCTGCTGGCCGCCGCACTCAGGCCAGCCGGGGAGCGCTCAGGCAGCCGCCCGCAGAGCCTGTCAGTGGACGCGGACGCGCGCGGCGACGCGGCCGTCTACTGCTACCAGGAGGCGGCCGGCGAGTGGCGCGAGCTGACGCGGCTACCCGAGGGGCGCCGGCGCGGCTGCGGCCTGTGCGTGCTCTACAACTACCTCTTCGTGGCCGGCGGCGTGGCGCCCGCGGGCCCTGATGGTCGCGCGCGCCCTCCGACCAGGTCTTCTGCTACAACCCGGCCACCAACAGCTGGAGCACCGTGCGGCCAGTGCGTCAGGCGCGCTCGCAGCTGCAGCTGCTGGCGCTGGACGGCCACCTGTACGCTGTGGGCGGCGAGTGCCTGCTCAGCGTGGAGCGCTATGACCCGCGTGCCGACCGTTGGACCATGGTGGCCCCGCTGCCACGGGCGCCTTCGCCGTGGCGCATGAGGCTACCACCTGCAATGTCTGGGGGGGGCTCCCTCTTCTACCGCCTGCTCAAGTACGACCCTCGACGCAACGAGTGGCAGGAGTGCCCGTGCAGCAGCAGCTGCGAGCGCTCAGCCCACATGGTGGCCCTGAATGGCTTCATCTACCGCTGCGACCTATGCGGGGCTCGAGGTGAAGCTCAGGCGGAGGCCGTTCCCGGCGGGGTCAGCGTCTTCCGCTACCACTGTCTAGCCAAGCAGTGGAGCCAGTGCGCCGCGTACCTGCGGCCTCCGTCCAGGCGCCCCAGCTGGCCTGCAGCCCTTCCGCTGCGCCGCCCTGGATGGCACAATCTACTGCGTGAGCCGAGCGGGCACCTGGCGCTTAATTCACTTGTTAATTTGGGATACAGTCATTTCTGAGACCTTCTGGTGCCATGCTTAAAGTCTGGATTATTTTTTTCTTGTGGTGGGTGTGTGCTCCAGGACAGATAAATCTGCCTAAGGTGGGGAAGAAAAGTAATCCTGTTTCCCCTGTGATTAGGGAGGGGGAGATCAGGGAGAGAGGAAGAGAAAGAACCATGTCTATTTAAAAAGTAGGTTGCAGTGACAGAGCCGCAAAGGCTATATTTACAGCATTAAGTGGACTACCATTACTCAGTCATCAGCAGGTGGACACCTAGGTTGCTTCCATTTCTTGATTCTTGTGAACAGTGCAGATGTCTCTTTAACACACTGATCTTGCCTCTTTGGATATATACCCAGTAATATGACTGCTGGATCATAGGGCAGTTCTATTTTAAGGTTTTTGAGAAACCCCCACACTGTTTTCTGTAATGGCTGTACTAATTAACATTCTCACCCCAGTGTGCAAAGGTTTCCTTTTCTCCACATTTCTCCCTGCACTTGCTGTCTTTAGTTTGTTGTTGTTGTTGTTTGTTTGTTTGTTTGTTTTGTTTTTGACAGTAGCCATTATTAGGTGATATCTCCTTGTGTCTTTGATTTGTACTTCCCTGATGGTTGAGCATTTTTGCCAGGTACATGTTAGCCCTTTGTAAGTCTTTTTTGAGAAATGTCTACTTAGATCTATTGTCTATTTTAAAAATCAGGTTATTTGTTGTTTTGTTATTAAGATTTTGGAGTTCCTTATATATTCTGGAACATATAAGATGTATAATTGTGGGTGTATAATTGCAAATATTTCCTCCCATTCTGTAGGTTGCCTCTTCACTCTGTTGATTGTTTCCTTTGCTGTGCAGAAGCTTTTTTAGTTTGTTTGTAATCCCATCCATTTATTTATGGTATTGTTTCCTGTGTCTATTTTTGCCTTAGGTCTTGCCAAAACAAATCTTTGCCCATTGCAGGGTTCTGAAGCATTTTCCAAGTGTTATCTTCTAGAAGTTTCACAGCTTCAGGACTTAAATTTGAGTCTTTATATTGAACTGTTTCTTGTAACTGGTGAGAGCTAGGAGTCTAGTTTCATTCTTCTGCACATGAATATCCCATTTCCCCAGTTCGACTTATTGAAAAGACTCTACTTTCTCCAATGTGTTCATTAGCACCTTCATAAAAACATCGGTTGGCTGCAGATGTGTGGGTTCCCTTCCTGGCTCTCTGTTCTGTTCTGTTTGTCTACGCATCTGTGTTTATGCCATTACCATGTGTGTTTT
This sequence comes from Spermophilus citellus, assembly GCF_964194105.1. NCBI lineage: Eukaryota > Metazoa > Chordata > Mammalia > Rodentia > Sciuridae > Spermophilus > Spermophilus citellus. The sequence continues at coordinate 435,844 of NC_138192.1, read as the reverse complement.
GATCACTGCAGCTTTGTGGTATGTTTTGAAGTTAGGTAGTGTAATACTGCCTGCTTTTTTCTTTTTGTTGAAGATGACTGTCTAATCCATACTTTTTGTCATTCCATATGGATTTAAACCTTGTATTTTACTGATCAAAAATAAGAACGTTCAAAATTCAGAGATTGGGTAGCAGAGCTTTATGCTTGCTGTGGAACTGGCTCCAGGGTAGTGGCATCCTGCTCCCAGTTTTGCTTGCTGAGGTTGAGGGGTGGAGGCTGCAGTGGGTCATCTGCCTAAGGTACTTCCCATAGCTCAGTCCAGAGGTATTGTTCTGAGGGTCTTAGGACTCTCCCCAGCCAAGGAGGACCCTCTGGAAGCTCTGCTGCTTGGAACTGGGGGAGATGTCACGCCAGCACATCTTTCCCTTCTTCCTTCTACACTGCCTTTTTCTTTTATTATACTAAAAGCAGATGCTTTGTTACCTTACCTGATCTCCTTGACCCTTATAAAAGTTTCAGTGTGCACGAATAACCTTTTCCCTTGGTGTGATGCAAGGAGAAGGTCACCCAGGAGCTTACTTAGCCACCATCTTGCTACCCTGGTTTCCTCAGTAATCTTTGATCCTGATTCATAGATCACAGATTCATGGAGCCTTCTGGTATGTCTAATTCAACCTCCTCCACTATTTGGACAAATGCATATTTAGCTTCTCTTTTCACATTTTCCTCTGGCTACTGTCTAGCTACTTGCTTAAATAAATTGATACCAAATAAGAACTAGTTTGTGTTTTTCTTTGTGTTTTCAGTTTTTGTTGTGCATTAATGAATGTAAGACTGTCCTTGGTGTCCACATGTATTGCCACTAGAAATACCTATGTGTTAACATTTGATTTATTGCTGGGGAAAGATGTTAAATTCAAGAGAATTGGCATAATTTTATTCAGAAGATGGTGAGTGTTTGAAGCTGTCCATATTTTGTGTATGTTTACAGTTTAAATATTAATGAAAGCTTTCTATTAAAGAATCATTCTAGAGAGGTGTGTGGTACTAATTTATAAGGAAATACAAAATTAGTTTTATGGAAACTTTTAAAAACTAATATAAATCAACTCTCAATGTAATATTCATCTCCATCCTCACATTATATTAAAGTGTGCCAAAATGTGTAAATTTAACCCTGATACACAGGGTCTGAAGGCACTTTCCCATGATTTATGGGTTCACTAAAGGATTTATTTCTCTTCCCAGTCGTTTTTCTCCTATCTTCTTGAGATTTATATTATCCAATCAGGTAAAGACCACTTCCAACCCTATTTGAATAACTGCTGATAGATCATAACTTTCCTAGAAAGAAATAACAGATAGTCTAGGGATATTCTTAGATTTGACAAATCTTGAACAGCAAAGTTTGGCTCCTGAAATTTTCAACATCAATCTGTCCTTTGTGCTCTGAGAAGTCTGTTTTAGTCACTATACAGAAAAGTGAACTGTGTGCATCACTTGTAAGAAACTGTTGCCCAAAAGTTCATTTTAAATTTAATTTCAGGAAAGAGTATCAGTACAGATGACTGTATGATAGTTATATAGCAATTTTGCAGCCATGTCATTAATTAACTCTCTTCCATTTAAATTTTTCCCTCTAAGTATATTTAGATGCATATTTCATATGCATCTTACATATTTCAGATGTCATTTTATAACTATTTTTGCTATGCTGGGGATTGAGTCATTTTATAAATATTTTATAGAAGGCTGATTTAAGATGAAATGTTCAGCACTATTAAAAACACAATAAATGTAATTTAAAACATTTAGACCATGCCAAAGGGACTATTTATTAAATAGTTTATGCCAACTATGTCACAGAATCAATTCTAACACTACTAAAGATGCCAGTTTTAATGGTGCTTTATTGAAAGATATTTCTGCAAAACCAATCTATAAATATAGACATTGAATCTGGTGAGTTTGCCCTAGTTTCATTTGGGATATATGGAATGTGTTTGGTATCTTTGACAAAGTGCTATGGCAATCAACCCATTTTTAATTAAGCATTCAAAAGACAATCAGCCAAATTCTAATCTCAGATGTGTGAAATTATCACATATTTCATAAACTATGCAGCTTTGTAGTAAAAAAAAAATGGATTTGAGACATTTTTGGCAAAGCACAGGACATGAGAGCAACAGGAGGGCTGATAAATTCGTTTTCCAGGGGTGAATTGGGACTTGTGCCATCAAGGACGCAAACATTGGATCTTCCCCTTTAGGTTCCAGTCGGTTCTAGACACTCAGTTTACCAGTGGGAAGAATGGAAAAACTATTTTGTGTCAGGGGAAAGCAGGGCCACAAACCTTGGAAATCCTAGGTAACCTAAAACTTACCTAGTACACAAGATGATATTACTTCCAGGATCACTGATTGATGTGACTACTCATTGATCATCTGCATTCTCCTGAATATTTTCATAAATTACAGTTATGTTTACAGTTATTATTTTTTATGTTTATACACTGCTAAGTAGGACCTCCATTTTTAGTTCAAACCTTCTTCATTTAATTCTTTCGTCTCATCTGCCATACCTCTCTCTACATGTTAGATTACGTATAACTGTTCTAAATCAGTCTTTATGTATTTGCTGTTGTGCTGTGATAATATGCTGTAGGGTGTGCAGAGTTATTCATTTGCCTAATTTTTTTCCACTTTTAATTTACTTCCTTTTTTCTTCTCCCCCAAAACCTGGAAAACCTGAATGCACTAGGAAAAAAATCTAAAATTTTCTTTAGGATAATTTATATCACTTTAATAATTACTATGGAAAATGAAAATGAAGGATAACTATAATGATATTAGAGGGTAGCACAGAACCTTTAATATTTCTTTTGTTTAACTAAGATTCTAAATTTCTGGCTGGCCATGGAAGGCAATCCAATATGTTTTATCCTTGAGAATTCTCTACTGAGTCTCAAAGTGTGACTAAATTATATCATTAAGAGGAATATTTGTTGCAGAAACTGATATTTTGAAAATTTTAAGTTTCATAATTTGTAACCCAATAATCTATTCTATATACCATATTGCCACTGTATTATATATAATTATGTTTAGCTGATTACATTCTTGGCATATTCTAATGAAATACCCATTTGTCAATTTTTAGCTTCCTTGTTGGAGTTATGGTTCTTGAACATTATGATTTAATATGATTAATAACACTTTTTTTGGATAATGACTACATTTGACAGACACTGAAGGGAATAGCTTTATTTTTGTATATGCAATTCAATTGAAATCAACATTATGCAGTTGAAAATATATATAGTTAGTCTCCTTGAACTTGGAAGAATTACAATGCCTGGGATTCATTTCTTCTCATTATTAATAATAACTCTTTCTTAAAATCATGTCTTTTAGGCAACCCACTTACCTACCTCTGCTATCTACTATCTTAAGTGGATAATTTGAAAAAGACACACTCAAGTATAGTGTCTTTCTTTCCCCCATATACTATTTGAATACCACAGGTACAAGAAAGTCTCATGCAAAAATACTGGTGTTTCATTACCTAGCTCTTTTTGATTTGTGATAGTGTGCTATTTGTATCTTGCATTTAAGACTCTGCAAATCAAGGTGAACCATGGAAGTGGCAGGAAGCCACATTACCTTCCATGTGCTTCTGAGGAGTATTGAGATCCTTGAGTTGGTGTTCTGACTCCCCTACTGACTTAATATATGATGGGGGGAAATTGTGTAATTACTTAGTCCATCACTTTACAAAAAGTGATAAACTAAGTATGTCTGTAGTCCTTGCAGCTTGGGAGGCTGAAGCAGGAGGATCTCAAGTTCAGAGTCAGCCTCAGCAAAAAGAGAGGCACTAAGCAACTCAGATCCTGTCTCCAAATAAAATACAAAATAGGGCTGGGGATGTGGCTTTGTGGTCAAGTGCCCCCAAGTTCAATACCTGGTACCCCCCACACACAAAAAAAAAGATGTGATAAAGATTAAAAAAACAAATAAAGGAAGTGATACTGGCACAAAGGTGGGTTTGTAAAACATTAATGATCAAAATTCTTTGTGATCCATTTTTTTGAACAAATTGTTCTTGAGTATTTGCTGTCTTCCTGGGCCCTCTCCACACAATGGAGATATTTCAGAGAACAGAAGAGGCAAAGTGCCTACCTGGTCTATGATGCCAACACCCTTATGTTGCAGAGTACCTAATGCACATGTCTCAAATGAGTGCATTATGTACTATGCAATCTTTGATTGACCACCCCCCCCCTTAAAAGCAAATAAAAATGAATCCCTTTAAAGGCAAATATGTGGGGTAAATTTTATAACCAATTAACTCAAGTTATTTGTGTTGAAAATTTAGGTGTATTAAATATGTATCAAATATGAAATTAATTATAGATTGACTTCACCAAATTTCATATTTTCTGCTATTAAGAAACACATTTTTACCTCATTAGTGGCATTGAAAACAGAATGAATCTATTAATCAATAGGCCGTAACAGTCATTGTTAACAAGGCTGCAGGTGCCAGGCTGTGCAAGCACTAACTTGGATTTAATTCATGGCACATGATGGGCCAAGTCCACCTGCAGCTTTCCAATAACACACCCTTCACAAGCCCATGAAAGAGAGAACATGATTCCTAGTTGTGTTCTGAAAACTTCTATCAATTCCTTATGCAAGTTCAAAAACAAAAACAAAAACCAAAAACAAAACAAACAACAACAACAAAAAAACACCAACATGAAACTTCCAGAAACTGCGCCAACTGCTTAGACAAAAACAAAAACAAACAATAAAAAAAGACATCACAGAGTAGTATTTTGAGAAATACTGCATCACTAGTGCTGTTCACGGCACAGGGAATGAGATTGTGTGTGGAAAACACACACAGAAAGATAACACAGAGCAGAAAAGGGCTGCAGAAGGACCACACGGTGAATGGGCAGATGTTTAGAAAACATCCAAATTATTTGGCATGTATTTCCCTTTGTATGTGTACACAATAGTGATATGCTAAAGATATGATGATACCTGAGTTTGAAAGAACTCTGTGATATAATAAAAATTCCATGTAGTTTGAATAATTGGGCAACTCAGCAACTTTTTTCTCACTTTCAGTAGAACACAAATTATTGGTCCATTTTATAATTAACAGTATTTTAGGCTTTATTAAAAAATTTATAAGCAATAGATTTTCAGTTTTATTCTTGGAAATAATTATTTTCAAATGAGAACAAAATTCTCCTTGTGTTTGAAAATGACTACAGAAAATATAATCCGTTTTGATTTCTATGCATGAACATTCACTGATCTGTAGGTAAGAAAGGCCAGACCATCTGCTGCAATTTATCAAGGCATGTTTCATTCAAATGACTAAATAATACCTGTAAGTTCTCAGCAGGAAACTGACCCAGGGTGTTAGTTCTTTTTGTCACTCAGAAAGGTTAGTCAGGATTCTGAGAATCAGTGTATCCCCTTAGCTTTTTTTTAACATTGCATTCTAGCATAGTTTAGAACTTTATTTTCATCTCCACCACTCTGAAAGCTTATTCAAGTTGGTTTATAACAATGATGCCGTTTTCTCCATAAATTCAGTTGTGTTTGCATAGCTATTCCTGTGTTGTGCACATCTATCAGACGGACAAGAAATTCTCAGCCACTGTTCCCATGGTAAGTTCAGCTGATTGTCTAACAGCACCGCTAGAGATAAGTGGTGGGTGGTAAAGAATGAACACAGGCCTTGACTCCTTTGGCTCCTTCCACAATCTCAATTTCTCTTCTCCCTCCAGGTTCCTGGTCTTCAGTGATCAGTCTGCCTCCCCACTTTTGCTCCCCTACACCAGACCACGCTTGTTATGTATAAAAACATAACCCTTTATCTGTGCTTTAATTGTACCCACCATCCCTCCTATCCCCAGCCCTGTCCTCTTTCCCTTCTCTGTAGTGTGTCTTCTTCCTGTTTGTTTTTTGCATCTTTCTGTGTCTGGCTGATTTCGCTTAAATGATGACCTTCAGTTCTATCCAATGTCTTGCAAATGACGTGCTGAATTGCATTCCATTGTGAAAATACACAATATTTTCTGTTTCTATTCTTCTGCTGGTGAGCACCTAGGCTGATCCCATAACTTTTGCCATACACTTTTGATGACTTAGAGGAGAAAATCCTTCTTCATGTGCCTTATCAGGACAAGTGTCTGCTATCTTTGGAGATTTAGATGACTTCACATGAAAAAGAAAGTGCAGGGCTGGGGTTGTGGCTCGGTGGTAGAGTGCCCAACTAGCATGCATGAGACACTGGGCTTGATCCTCAGCACTGCATAAAAATAAATAAAGTAAATGTACTGTATCCATCTACAACTAAATAAAATAAATATTTTTTAAAAAGAAAGTGCAGCTGTTAATAGGTAATATTTCATCTTGTTAAGAATCAGAAACTGGATGTTCTAAAATAAATGCTCTACATACCATATGATAAAAGTATCATTATCATTTCTACTGAAGTTCCTTTCTAAATCTACTGGCAGAATTCTACATAATTTCCTTTTGCAGTTGAAGAAATGGTGATGTTACGGAAAGTTGAATCTCACACGGTGTTATCCATAGGGTGGCAATCTGACTTATCATAAAGCTGGTAAGCCAAGCTTAGCAGTATTGAGAGAAGAATGAGACTTGTAAGGAACTGATCATTTTCCCATTAGTTGGCATAATTTTGAATGTTATCCCCTTCGATGAATTTTTTTTTCCTCCTTCAAAAGAATTGTTTGCTCCTCTGCCTTGAGAAACAGAACACACTCAATTTTATATAATAAGACTACCAAATCAGGGTCATCACTATAACCATCAATTCCTCACTGGGAAAGCCACGTGTATGGGAACATGCAAGGGTTGGTTAACTAGGTAGGTCCATGCTCTCATCAGTGCCCCATCCCTTAAGCCCATCTCTTTCTCTTTTGGTTCACGTCATTTTTTGGACTCATCCATCCTTAATGCACAGGACTTCCAGGGATCTTCTTCACATTTGTGTTCTTTCCAACATTTCCACATTGCCTTTTCTTGTCATCTCACCACTTTCCCCAGTCTCTTTGGCCTTCTTGCTCCTGAGATTTGGCTGATGGCCACCATTATACAGTGTGAGCAAGTCTTCATGTGGTTCAACATCCCTTCTTCTGTTCTCCTTGGCTAGACATATTGATGGAATTTTGCTTCTATCCTTGTTCAGACTCATTCAGAACACAGGCCTGGCCTGCTCCCCAAGCTCTGAATACACATGGTGTTCCTATAATAAAATGGAGACCCTTTGGATACTAATTTTATTAGCTTACCAAAATGTGAATTTTCTATGCCAACTTCATATCTCATGGCATTTGGAGACAGCACAATGTTTTATGAAGGATGCTCTGTGTTGCTGCCAGAGTTTGTTTCTGGTGTTTTAGTGTCTGTGATTCATGCGCCAACAATATGGCTAATGAGTACATTAAAAAACCCAAATCTGACAAATATCTGAAAAGTAAGTATTTGGTTATTATAGATGATAATTTCCATGATTCAAAGGGATAAGATGTTGGCATTGAAAGTTATTTCTTAAAAACTTGAAATTTATCTCATATGGAACAGCATAACTCTTTAATCTCACAATCGATGTGCTTGGATGAAATTACTAAAGGATCACAGAGCCCATTCGAATTTTTACCCCTTGTCTCTAATGGAAGAAGAACACCAGTCCCCAGTTTTAATCTGGCGTAATGTAACAAGACCAAAAAACTTGTATTGAAGTCTTCCCTATTTTGAAATTCTAATGTGTATCTTTATTTTTCCTACTGTGAAGTTCTAATACATTTATCTATGTGTTTATTATATTATGTATACATATATATTTATTTATAATTTTAATACGCATGCACGTACACACACACACACACAAGTTTCCCTGTGCCCTAACTGCAGTTTTGCTTTTCAAATTTTCTGTTATCCATGGCCAACTAAAGCCTGAAAATATTCAATGGAAAGTAAATATTTACAAGTTTTGTTTATTACAAGATGTAAGAAATTCATCAGTTTTAAATTGCTCAGTAATGAGCAGCAGATGATATCTTACATTGTCCCACTCTGACCTGCCTAAGATGTGAACCACTGCATTGTCCAGTGTATCTATGCTACAAAGACTCCCTGCCTGTCAGTCATTTAGTATCCATCAGGGTTATCAAATCAGCTTTCACAATACCACAATCCTCATGTTCAAGTAATCCTTATTTTATTTAATAGTGAATCCAATGTGCAAGAGTAGTGTTCCCATGTGTCTGGGAATATGCAAAGGCCCGTTAACTCTGTAGGAACTTGCTCTTGTGAATGCCCCCATCCTCGAAGGCCATCTCTTCTCTTTTTGTTTAAGTTATTTTTTTGGACTCATCCCCCAAATTGAGTCACACTTTGTGTTTCTCTGAAGCAAACAGATGTAAGTTCTCAATAAAAACAGGAAACAAAAAGAATTGTATGTTGTGGTTGCTAAGAACCATTTGAAGTCATTGTTGATCTCCTATTTAATTTATAAATTTTATACATATATAACTTTATCATAGTTATATGTGTATAAAAACAAGAAATTATAACTCTTTCTATATGTACACACACACACACACACACACACACACACACACACATATATCCATATATAAACTTGCCATGTTTTCAGAAACTATTCATTTTGGGTTTTGAAATATATTCCACATGGATAAGGAGGAGTTATTGCATAGAATTAGAAGGTGACAATTCTTTTTGGCAGCACTTGGAAAATGTTATGTCACTTCCTTATGGCCCTCCTGATTTTCTGTTTTGATGAGGTATTATTTTTCTTTTTAAAGATTACTCTCTCATTCCTTTCAAGGTTGGTATGGGGGACCAACTGTATATAGGTCATGAAACTTCTTTCCAGTATCTTCATGGGAAAACATGTATGCATAAGAATTTTATGAATCAAGACTATGTTGCTTGCAATGACTTCTTTACAGAAAGAAAAAAAATATGTATTTTCTACCCATCTCAGAGTCTCTGACTGGGATTCTGAAAAGAGACTAACAAAATGCATATGAACAAGATAAAAACAAAGCCCCTCATGGTGGCTCACACCTGTAATCCCAGTGGCTCAGGAGGCTGAGGGAGGAGGATCATGAGTTCAAAGCAAAAGTGAGGCCCTAAGCAACTCAGTGAGATCCTGTCTCTAAATAAAATACAAAATAGGGCTGGGGATATAGCTTAGTGTTTAAGTGCCCCTGAGTTTAATCCCTGGTACCGAGAGGGGGGAAGGGAGGGAAAGACAAGAAAAAGAAAAAAAATAAAAGAAAGATAAAAACCAATAGAAATGACTAAAAGTGCATTGTGAGAGAGAGAGATGGTGATGGGATGCCCTCCACCCCCAGCACAGAAGCACAGAAAGGAGGCAGTGCAGAGAGTTGAGTGACAAAATAAATTCCCCGAGACCCAATAGTACAAGGTCTGAGACCTGGAGAGACTTGAAGATTGGTTACTGGAATAGAAAATGAGCAGAGTTCCCCAGCCCCAAATCTGAACCAGGGTGAATGAGGGAGGGAGGGGCAACAGACTGAAACGGGAAGCAGAAAATGCCACAAGCTCAGCCCCTAACACCATTTGGAAAGAAAGCTACAAAAAATTAATGTGTGATAGGAACATCAGTGTCCTTAAACTGATCAAGCAGTATAGCGAACAGAAAGCCCTGTGGGCACTACAATCATGTTGTGGAGCCTGCAGCTGACCAGTCACCCCCTTAAATCAATACAGCAGCAAATTAAACCACAGAACCACTACAGTGGGTCCTGTAAGAGTCCTGGTAGACAGAAGTGAGATCACTACCAGCCAAAAGTCACTCAAGCTACCTGTGGAGGCACACACTTCTAATCCCACCACCTCAGGAGGCTGAGGCAGGAGGATCATAAGTTCAAAGCTAGCCTCAGCAACTGAGCAAGGTGCTAAGCAAGTCAGTGAGACCCTGTCTCTAACTAAAATACAAATAGGGTTGGGGATGTGGCTCAGTGGTCAAGTGCCCCTGAGTTAAATGCCCAGTACCTAATAATAATAATAATAATAATAATAATAATAATAATAATATCACTCAAACTCCCTCCTCTCCTTTGTAACAAATGGGAGCAGCCTGCCTGCCTATATATCCAGTGGCATAAAGGGATGGTTCCCTAGATTGTGGCAGCAGCTGGTCAAAGGCCTTGATGAGAAGGTGCCTGAGACTCCAAGAAGTTCAAAGGGGAAGTGCTCAGATCCAGAATGACAGGACAGCCCCCAGGAGATGAGTCAAGGCAGAAATTTACCTGGGCACAAGGCAGTGGAATGCAATGACCCCCAGCTGGACTTGGCTCCCCGTCTGACCTGGCCCCCAGCCTAAGCCTTGGCCACAACTGTGGAGTGGCACACCACTGTTTGTATACAGCCGAGTCCTTTTACTGAGTAGTAAGGACAGTAACTCAGTGAGCTGCTCAGACCAGGGGTAACACTTCTATACAACAGATCACCCATGGAGAATACACAACCACAGGACTGTGTTTACAGACAGCCACTAGACTCTACAACACCATGTAAAGGACCCTGTAGAGGGGAATGGGTACATGGTGGCCCACACAATCACAGGGACAGTCCAGAGCCCTGCATCCTGAACTCCTAAACACAATAGAAACCACACCCTCTGATCAGTCAGCCACAAGCCCCTGAGCGGTCACACCAGAACCAGCCAGTGGGAGGTCCATAACAACTAGGGCAGTGACTCCTGTGTCCTTGTGCCTCTGAAAGGATCCAAAGCTAAAGAACGACAGACATCTTCTAATGTCCCAGATGCTAATGACGTCTAAACCAGGAATCAATAAGACTTTCTTCTCCTTGGCATGGTTTACTGTAAATCATTCAAACCTCAACTTTAATCATTTATTACTCTTTATCTTGATTGTGAGTTGTTTCCCTAATGGCCAACAGTGTCCCTTCAACACATTTGAACACATTTCTTCTAATGGTCAAAGTAGTAATTGCCATCATTCTCTCTATCTTTGTTTTCCTAGCCCTAGTTTACACTTGACCCTATTACGCCATACTCTCCCTCTCACATTGTCTGCCACTGTCTTTAAATACTCACCAGGAACCTTTTCCTTCTTTTTACTTTGGGGTGCATCATTATTTTCTACCTTTACTTTCATTTGCATTTTTTCCTCTCTCTGTTGTCCAATATTTCTTCTTCCCTTTTTTAGCCCTCATATAATGTAGCATTTTATACATTTAGTAATTAATTTTCAACCTGTGGCACAACTTTACTACAAGTTTATACCTGAATTACAGGAACTCTGGAGAACAACATCAACAAGTCTTTCACTTTTCATGAGTATGAAGTGCATGTGGCTTGGCTTCAAAGTGATTGTAGTAAATAGGGTTTAATGACTTCTCTAAAGTGTGATAACAAGATTGGCAGAGGCCATATATTGAATTAAAGCATTAATGCCTGAATAGTCACCCAATCCAGGACTCTTAAGAGAAAGAAGCTCATGGAAGTAGTCCCTTACTTAAAAGAAAAAGCAACAATCATCCCAATAGAAAGCTAGATATACAAACAATATGAAAAAACAAGGGAACAAACCACCCAAACAGTTCATAACATCTCAACAACTAACTATCCATACCCCAGTGGAGGAAATGTTAGAGAAGCAATTTAGAAAGTTCATAGTTAGAATGTCCAGTGAGCTAAAAGAACATATAAGGGGTGAAATTAGAAATTAGAAATCAGAAAGGGAATGATCACTTCCATAAGAGATATGCTGAAAAAGAATCAAATGGAAATCCTAGAAATGAAAGATTTAATAAACCAAATTAAAAATTCAAAGGAAAGCATTACCAACAGATTAGGCCACTTTAAAAATAGATTTTCAGGACTTGAAGACAAAGTATAGAATCTTGAAAATAAAATGGCTCATAAAGAAAAGATGTTAAGAGACCATTACCAGCATATTCAAGAACTCTAGAATAATATCAAAAGTAATCATTGGGGTAGATGAAGGCTGTGAAATACAAACTAAAGCAATGAACAATCTTTTCGATGAAATATTATTAGAAAAGTTTCCAAATCCTAGGAATGAAATAGAAATTCAAATACAAGAGGCATATAGAATGCAAAATATTCAGAATGACAATAGATCTACTCCAAGACACATTGTAATAAAAATGCCTAATATACAGAATAAGGATACAATTTTCAAAGCTGTAAGAGAAAAATAACTAATCATATTTAGAGATAAATCAATTTGGATTTCAACTGATTTCTCAACCCAGACCCTAAAAGCCAAAAGCCTCAGAATAATATATACCAGATCTCTGAAAGAAAATGAGTGCCAATCAAGGTTGCCATACCCAGCAAAACAGCCTTCAAAACTGAAAATGAAATGTAAACCTTCCATGATAAATAAACTAAAAGAATTCATAACCACAAAGCCTGTACTATAAAAACATACTCAATGAAAATATCTCATTAAGAAGAAATGAAAGACAACAATGAAAACCACCACAGGGATATAATTACACTAAAAGAATAGTCAATTAAAGAAAACCAAGTCTGAATTAAAAATTAAGAAATAAATCAAAATGGTAGGAAATAAAAGTCATCTCTCTATAATAATATGGAATGTAAATGGTCTAAACTCTTCAGTCAAATGACATAAGTTGGCAGATTGGATGAAAAAGCAAGACCCAGCATTATGTTGTTCCTAAAAGTCACATCTTACACAGATATTCACAGACTGAGGTAAAAGAATGGAAAAGATATATCAAGCAAATGGTAGCTATAAACAAGCAGGGTAACCATTCATATATCAGACAAAGTGTACCTCAAGGCAGGATTAATCAGAAGAGACAGAGAAGATTACTTTATACTAGTTAAGGGAATTATCCAACAAGATACAATGATTGTAAATATTGATGCCCAAAACAATGGTGCATATATGTAAATAAAACAAACTCTTCTAAACATCAAGAATCAAACAGATCACAATATAATAATACTGGATGACTTCAACATACCTCTCTCATCACTAGACAGATAATGCATACATAAACAAAGTAAAAATTCTTCAGATCTAAAAAAATAATATTGACCAAATGGAACTAACATACACCTATAGACTATTGCATCCATCAATCAGTGAATTCACATTCTTTTCAGCTGTGCATGGAATGTTTTCTAAAATAGATCCTAGATAGATCACAAAAAATAATATTAGAAATTACAAAAATATAGATAATTCCTTTCTAGGACAGCATGAAGTTATAAGTAGAAAGTTTATAGCAATGAGTTAATATTTTTTAAAAATAGAAAGACACTAAATAAATGATCTAATATTACACTTCAAGGCCCTAGAAAAAGAATAAACCTACACCAAAATCAGGATGAGACAAGAAATAATTAAAATTAGAGCCAAAATCAATGAAATTACAAATAAGAAAATAATTCGAAGGATCAATAAAACAAAGAGTTGTTTTTTTTTTTTTTTTGAGAGGACAAACAGGATTGATAAACCCTTAGTCAAATTAAGACTCAAATAAATAAAAACAGAGATTAAAAAGGGAATATCACCATAGACACTCCTGACATCCAGAGGAATATCACAAAACTATTTTGAAAATATACACTCCAGTAAGTTAGAAAATCTTAAAGATAATTACATATTCCTAGAAACATGACCTACCAAATTCAATCCATGAGGATTTAGAAAACCTAAATAGATCAATTTGAAGTTAAGAAATTGAAGCAAGTATCCAAAGCTTCCAACAAAGAACCAGGACTAACAGCCCAGGACCAGACAGATTCTCAGTAGAGTTCCACTAGACCTTTAAAGAGGAACTAATATCAATCCTCCTGAAATTATTCTGTGAAATAGAAAAGAAGGGAACACTGTCAAATTTATTCAATGAAGCCAATATCACCCTGATACCAAAAGCAGACAGATACACATTAAGAAAAATTCAGGCCAATATTCTCGATGAACATAGATGCAAAAAAATATAATAAAATATTGTCAAATTGTGTACAAAAACACATTAAAAGGAAACAGCACCATTTTTAGGCAAATCAATAAAATAATTCACTTCATAAATAGAGTTAAGAATAATCTCAATAGAAGCAGAAAACAAAATTGACAAAGTACAACACCCGTTCACATTTAAAACACTAGAGAAACTAGGGATAGAAGATTAATCAAAATTGTAAAGGTTGCATATGACACAGTCAAGGTCAACATTATATTGAACGGAGAAAAAATAAAAGCATTTCCTCTAAAAACGGAAATCAACAAGGATGCACACCTTCATCACTTCTATTCAACATAGTCCTTGAAACTCTAGCTACATCGATTAGGCAAGAGAAAAAAATCATAGGAATACAAATATGGAAAGAAAACCTCCAATTATAGCTGTTTGGTGATCATGTGTTCCTATATTTAAAAGACTCCCCCCCAAAAAAAAAAATTCCACCAGAAGACTTCTAGAGCTGATAAACAAATTCAGTACAATAGCAGGATACAAGATCAATAAATACAAATCAAACACTTTTCTGACTGAATTAGAACAAATTATATTCTATGCTTTTATAATTATTTTAAAATGAATTTCAATGTCACATATAACTAAAAAAAACCAATTAAAAGAAAAAAAAGAATTAGGAATGGAATAACCATATGACCCAGTTATAGCACTCTTTGGTATTTATCTTAAATACCAAAAATAAATAAATAGTCAGCATACTATAAGGACACATGCATTCGTTTATAGCAGCACAATTCACAATAGCCAAACTATTTTGATCCATGTCTAGGTCATTCATGGGATCATCTCAGGTACCAATCAATGGATGAATGGATAAAAAAATTGTATATATACACAATGTAATTTTATTCAGCCATAAAGATCAATTAAATTATGTCATTTACAGGAAAATGGATGGAACTGGACAAGTTTAAGTTAAACAAGCCAATTTCAGAAAACCATGGCTCATATTTTCTCTTGTATTTGCAATCTATAGAAGAAATAGGAAAAGAAAAGTGTGTATGAGGAGAATTTCATGAAAACTGAAAAGAGATCAGTAATGTAGGATTAAGGGAACAAGGAGAGGAGGGGTGTTATGGGGAGAAAAGAGGAAATACTGGTGAATAATATTGGCCAAATCATATTGTTATATTATGTGCATGTATGAATATGTAATAAAAACTCCCACCAGTATGTACAACTATAATGCATAAACAAACTTATGGAAAAAAGGTATTTGATAATTAATTCTTTGACAATGACTCATTCTTTAACAATAGGATAATAAACCATCTAATCAATGATACTAAAGCACATGTAATTTGATCCATGTTTGACTAAGGGATTCTAGGAATTATGGAGAATGCTAAAAAGGGCATTGAATATTTTCAAAGAGTTTATAATCTAAATGGGAGGATAATAAAAATTCATGTTACAAATACAAACATAATTAAATGTACCTAGTAAAATACAAAGGATATTTTTCAAAAACTCTAATGTAACAGATAAATCTATAGTGTCTTGGAATTTCAACCAAGTCATGCCACTTTAAACCACAGAACAGCATCACAGCATCAGAGGATATACAATAGGATTTTTCACTCCAACACCCATCCATACCACACACCTTTCAGCTCATGATTATCATCCTTACCTCACAGAAACTGCTTTAACCCTGGTTATATCAATATCCTATTTAGAAGGCTTCATAGGGTAATGATATACTCCTTATGTCGTATAGAATTTTCACATGAAGTGGTAATTTATTAAGCAAATGTGAAGCAATATAGAGCCTGGTACTAACTATAAAAAAAGATGAAGAACAGGTAGTCATTAGCAAATCATTTTCTATTTCACAAAGCTGAGGATATATGCAGGGCCTCTAAGGGTAGAGCTATAAGATGTGCACTGTGCAACTCTAGGAAATACCATTTACATTATTATATGTGGAAAGACACCTTGCAATTGTTCACAAGAAGACTCCCACTTCTATGTACAGTGAAACTATATGTATTAGTCTCCCTTTATTTGCTCTTTAGATCCTGAAAACCAATTTTTATTATAATGTTTAATAACAAAAAGGAGTCCCCAGACTAATATATAAAGTCAGCATGAAGTAGATGAGTGGGCTCTTCCCAACAGAGTTGGTTAAGTCAGGACAAGTGGTAGCCATGATGTAATTGTTCTGTCAGTTGCTCACATAATGGCAAGATTCTGAGAGAGACATTTTAGAAAGGATAATAAAATATTTTATTTTCAGTTTCTGCTGCTTGCCTAGATTCTGAGTCAGCTGCTTTTTGAGCATTGAATTGGTAAAAACAACCTTGTGTTTTTTTGTGTCTCGTGTTGTTGAAGGATCTTAAGTGGAATTGCAAGCAAATCTCTTTGCACAAAACATGACTATGAAATATTAGCTGCCTCCTCTCCTCCTGTCTCTTCTGAGTTTTCACCAGGCTTCTATCTACTCAACAGGACTAAGAACATTTCAAATGGCTGGACAAAGCAGAGCTTTTATTTGTTCATTCTGGATGAATATGTATAAGCTTTGTTATACAGTGTATTGGGGAAAATATATCAGGCTGAATACCTGTGAAAAAGAAAGCAATGTGGAAATGTGCCAGCAGATGTTGTGTTTAAGTCTCAATGACATCATTTCCTTTGTACATAACTGGAACAGATATGGCAGCATCATGTGGGAATGGAGAAGGGGAGGGGAGATTTATCCAGGTTTCCTACTTCTTACTTCTTCTCCATAAGGCATCCTTTTGCCTTGGTTACAGTGGAGAAATGCCTAATGTTTCATGAGCTTACAAAATGTTCTCTGAGTGATAGAAGGAAGACAGCACAGGTTAGGGGTTGGGAAGGGAACTGATGGGCTGGCACATAGAGGGCATGCTCTGCTTTGAACACAATGGTCCTTGCATGACTATTATATGCTTGAAATATCCACCAACTGTATACACAAAATAGATGCATTTTATTGCCTGTAACTTGTATTTTATTAAAGGTGATTTTGAGAAAACTGCTACATATATTTAAAAGGAATGTTCATGTGAAAAAAAATATTTTTTTCTATTCACTGAAAGGAGAATAGTACATACTGTATACTGCAAAGCAAATGAAGTCCTGTTGAGAATTAATTCCTAAAGAACCAAGAATCTAATACAACTTAAAAATATCAATATTATTTTTAAAATTTCCAAGTTAACTCTATGAGTTTGTGTAAATGTACATGTATGTGCATGAATAAATATTTTTTTTCTATTTCTGATAACTTAAATATGTTCAATTTGTTTGCTATAAATATAGAAAAGTTTCCTTTCTGAAAATTTGCAATACTGGCTCACATTAGTTCATTCTTTTTGACATATTTTTATACACCCTCCCCCCTTACCTCTGCTTGCCTCTGAATACCCATTGCTAACTGGAAACTTACAACTGTTCCCTCCTGGATATCATTTCGTTTTATTCACAAATGCAAAGAATTTTTAAATGAATGGATTTATGTAGCAGATGTACACATTTTGATCTTTATGTAAATATTTTGAAAACATTTCAAACATTCCTAAATAAGACCATGTCCAGATCCAAGCTCATTTGATTGATTTGAGGTATACCCCATCTCAAGAGTTTGTTCCAAAGGAATTTTGACAATCAACATTTTGAAGGTGTTGATTTTGGAGGGATTTTATAGCAAATGTGTAAAACATTTATGTTACACAGAAATTAGAAAGCACCTATTTCAACTTCAGTGAGTCTTGGACAAACACACACACACAGACTACAACTCTGTTGGGACTAGTATTTCACCATCTTTCCAGAATATTCTCTCCTGACCTTTCTCAGTCAATACCTCCCTCTTCCACCCCACAGAGGTACCAAAATTCTTATCTCTTTCACCAAAGACTAGCTTTGTCTGTTCTTGGACTTATACAAATAGAACTACCGTTTTATGCCTAGCCTCTTGAACACACCAACCTATTTTGAAGTTGATACATGCTGATATCTATCTATACCTTCATGTTATAGGTAGTTTCAATAGCAGGAATAGACCACAATTTGTTGTTTCCTGTTAATCTGGGTTGCTTCTGACTTGAGACTATTCTGGATAAATGTTTATGACTATTTTAATATGTCATGGTTGTGCATGTGAGCTATTTATTTATTTAATTAATTTCTACTTAGATTTGAACTCAGGGGTGCTTTTCCCAAGCCACATCCCCAGCCCATTTTTATTTTGAGGCAGGGTGTCACTAAGCAGGGTGTTACTTGCTAAGTTGCTAAGGCTGGCTTTGAACTTGTAATCCTCCTGCCTCAGCCTTCAAAGCTGCTAGGATTACAGGTATGTGCCACAGCACCTGGCTGAATGGTTTATTTCTTTGGGGCAACTATTTAGAAATGTGTGTCCTAGGTCAAGTTTTGATTAACTCTTTGAGAATCTGAGACTCACTTCCAGAGAGTTTCAGTCATTTCACCATCTGCCAGCAGTGCACATGAGCTCTGGTACTTAGCCAGTATTTTAAAGGTATTAATTTTTAAGAGATTTGGGGACCTGCTATTTGATTTTTTAAGAGAAGTGAATCTAAATGGACAATTTGGTCACTGTCATCACAGTTTGACAAAATGTAAAAATTAAAAGTATAGTGCTACTTTTAGCTATAGGAGGTCATTTTGTAGGGCAAGAGTTAAATGTCAAAAACCAAGGAACAGTTTGAGCTTCTACTAATTGTCAGGTAGATGAGGAATAAGTTCTTGACTTTACAACTGTCCTTGGCAGGTTCTACAAGTGCCACGGGAGCTTCAACATCAGACATATTTTGAAACACAAAAATGTTTCATTTCTTAAAACAGAAGTCTGATAATTTCCTGTGCTATTCTCCTCAGAAGCCTGCACAAGCCACCATCCCTCACCTACTTAATTTAAAGAGCATCACCCCGCCAGAAATAAACACCTGCCCTCAATTCTGTCCCAAATCTTTAGAGTCCTTGCCAGCTCTGACATTTCTGAATGCCTCTCACATCTTCCAATAGAGGTTTTGGGGTCAGACGGATCTCAAATGCTAACTCTAGCCCTGAGAATGGGTGAGAGTGAGCTGTCAGAGGAAGGAAAAATGGGGACTGTAGAAATTATGTGAAAAATGCATATCCCACCCTTGAGTAAGAGGAGATATCAGTAGGTTTTAACTATCAGTTTTTGTGTGTGCAGGAATTCCTTACCTGTACCCCATGACATAAACAAATTGAGGCATTTTGTGTTTTCTAAGTGTTTCCTTGGTTCTCTCTGCAGAACAGCCTTTCTTCATACTGTTCTTCCCTCTGGCAGGTCTCTCTACCCGACCCCACGCTTTTTTAAGTCTAAATCTTTGTGGTAATGCTCAACTCCAAGGCCATCACTTTTGTTATTTCCTGATGTCTCCAAAGCTCCTCCCCATAAACAAATTTTCATATGAAGTCCAACTGTCCTTTAAAATCAAAATAACTTCTGTTTGCATTGTCAATTACTACCATGTTTAATGGTATTACAGAACAAATTAGAGAGAAAATAAAGGTTGTTTTCCCCCCCTTAATTGTGTATCTTACTCTTTGAGAGCTGGAACCAGCACCACATACTATCCCTTACTTCCACCCTGTTGTCTCACTGACAGCTAACACTCATTACTCTCTTCCCAGGTGCCAGGTGTGGTGCTAAGCAGCATCGTGCATTGTGGTGTTTATCCTTACCATGAACCTCCTAAAGTAGCTGAAGAAAGCAAACAGCTCACTGAAGACTCTGCAGCCATTCTCTAACACTCATTGCCTCTCACTCCCAACAGGAGCTCAGGAACCCTTTATTACCTAAGTCAAATGCACATTAGGAATGTGCACCTTAGCTTCCTCTCTCCACACATCCTTTTGAATAAATACAGTGTAGTAATTTCCTAGAGTCTATCATTGAGCCTCAAGATGGACATTGCATGAAAAATCACCCCAGTGCATGCTAATTCCACTTGGAGTTATGACAGAGATGGGGAAGCCATGAACTGTGAATGTCTAATTTCCACTTTTTTTAATAAAAGAGTTCTCTCTTCCTTCCTCATCTCCAGACATGAGTTTCAGGACAGAAATTCAAAAACCGGACATATGATGAGGAAGAATGACAGAAATGCTGTATGAACTCTTTAAATGCTTATGAACCATACAGGATTCAATGTTGTCAATCTACTACAAAGTACATCTGGCATTGAACTTTTGTAGTAGTTCATCTGAGACTACAAAGCTATTTTTCAAAAGATAAACTCATATCAAAAAAAAAAAAAAAACCAAGAAGCAAAACAAGCTTCCCTCTTTGTCCTTGAAACTTTCTCCGATTTGATCAAAAGATGTATTGTCTGTATAAGAACTTGTGATTGAAATGTGGCTTGTTTACCAATGGTAACTTAGACACTTTGGATGCTATTTTAATCAATTTATTGAGGTATAATTTACATATAATAAAATAAATTTACTTAAGTGTACAGCTTAATGAGTTTGGGCAAATGTATACCCTTGTTCAATCACCATGAATCAAGATATAAACCATTTCTATCACCTTACAAAATTCCTTGATTTACTTTTGCAGTCATTTCCTCCCATTTCTACCTTCAGACAACCTTGGCTTTGCTTCCTGAACTCTGTTGATCAAAAGTGCCTATTTTACAACTGGATTATTGAGCTTTTTCTAGTGTTTGAGATTCACCCAAATTTATTTTTCCATGTTACAGATAAATTATTTGAGAGTAAAACAGACATAAAGTACCAGTTGATAAATGTTTACATCTGGGTATTCAGCTAATTTTACCACCATTTTTTGGAAAGGTGTTCCCCCTTTTTACCCTGAGTGAACCAGGCAACTTTGTCAACATTACAGGTGACTGTGTGCATGTGGGTCTGTTCTGGGTGTCAGTATTCTGCTCCCTGGGCCCGTCTGTCTTCTACATGTGGATGTCCTACCCTTTAGATTATCATAGCTGCATTATGGAGTCTTGAAATCAGGTGTGAGCTTTTGAGCTTCACATTATTTTCACTTTATTTCATTAACCTTTTTCTATTCTAGGTCTTTGGTAGTTCCACATAAATTTAAGCCTTAGACTATTAATTTCTACTAAAATATGTAAAAATTTTAATAATGATTATATTGAAATCATATACCAGTTTGGGAAGAACTGCTATCTTAATATTGGATAAGTTTGGGAACTGAGTGTCCAAAATATGAACAGATTGTATTGCCATTTTCTCTTAGGTCTTCTATAATTTCTTTAAGTATTATAGGTTTCATTTTGAGATATTGCTCAATTTGTATTTCATTCCTTCCTAGGAACTTGATGTTCTGTTATACAAATATAAATTTTATTTTAAAATTGTTTTCTGATTGTTAACAGGTGAAATGTTAAAGTGACATTGATTTTTCTGATATTATATCTTTTTTGACTTACTGTTTAACTTTTGTGTATATTCCTTTTAGATTTTCTATGTATCCAGAAATAAAGGCATTTTTACTTCTTCCTTTTCAATTTCTATACCTTTGTTAGCTCCTATGCTATTGCATGAACAAAGACTTTCAGTACAATGTTGAACAGAGTGGGAGTGGCAGAAATTTCTGCCCCTTGTTCCAATCTTAGAAAAAAAGGATTGATTGTCTCCCATTCAGGGTGACACACTCGCTGTAAGTTTTACATAAATGTCCTTTAGAATGTTGAGGAAGTCCTATTCCATTCTGAGATTTATTATCATGAACAGGTGCTTTCAACAAGTGATTTTTAAAATGTAATTTGAGGCCATTTTTGTTTTATTTTCTTTCATTCCAACAATACCCTAAAAATATGATTGATCAATGTCCTAATGCTAAGACAACCTTTGATTCCTAGGATGAATCCCAACTAGTAATGATATACTAGGGATACTATTAATTTTTAAAAAACTTTCATTGAATCTGAATGGCAAAAAATATCTGTCAATGAGTTTATCCATTTTACTTTTTCATTTTTATTATGAAAACTTAGTTATTCCTCATTATTTTCACATTAATTTCTTTTAGTGTCCAAAAAAATTGTACAGCTGGCTTCTTTTTATGATTAACATTGATAATTTGTATAATACATTCTATTCCTATCCCATCAAGATAGTCTGTGACTATCTCTAAGCTGATTCTGAAGTTTGTACAGAAAAACTAAGCATTGTTGGCACAATACTGAAAATGAAAGAAATTTGGAGGACTGACTGACTCTACACCTTTCTTTAAGACCTGCTATAAATCTACAGTGGTCAGGACAGAAGGACCTGAGAGGTTTTTTTTTTTCCCATGAAGCCCATTGTTTGCTGCTCCCCCTCCCCATTTCCTCTGATACCATCATCCAAATCTGCAAGCAGGAAAAACTAAAACTTCCTCCTATACCTTTTACCCACGAATGCTCTCTGGTTGGCTTTGGCACTGGGCTGGTCTCATTACATGAAATAAAACACTTCCTTTGAGCCAAGTACTCTAAGGATCCACTAGGAGCCACTGGATGGATCAGTCAAGAGCAACTTTTGTCTTTTTGCAAATGAAGTCAGTTAGCTCCCTGGGACAAGGAAACCATGTAACAATTCAGGCTGTTATTTTCAAGGCTACTGCTTAGCTGGGGAGAGGAGTGGTGTGCAGGGGCTTGAGAGTGGGTGGGAATAGGCCAAAGCCACTGGTTCCTACAGAGATTCAATGAGTTGAATAAACACTCCTTGGATAGCTATAAGCTTTGGATTCATTTCCAGAGTTCTGAAAAAAGTTGATTTTGCCAGTTTTTCCAGTTATTTAGTGCTTTCATGCAGGGGCAAAAATTGACATTCCTTCTTCCATTTTCACTCACATCACCCCACAGCCTTGTTGTTTGTTCTGGCAAGGTTTTCAATTTTTCTGCTGGAGACCTTAACATTCTCATCGTAGTAATTTTAAAATTCCTTGTCAGATAGAAAATTCCAACATCTGTGTTCTATCTGAGTCTGATTTTGTTATTTTCTTTGTCCCTTCAAGTGTTTTCTCCTTTGCCTTGTTTATTTATATATTTATCAGTATTGGGAATTGAACGCAGGGGCATTACACCACTGAATCACATCCCCAGACCTTTTTATTTTGAGACAGGGTTTCACTAAGTTTCTGGGGCTGGCCTTGAGTTCGCAATCCTCCTGCTTCTAAGTCACTGGGATTGCAGGCATATGCCATGACACCCAGCTTTTTCTTACCTTTTATCATGTCCTTAATTTTTGGACAAAATCTGTGTATGTTCCATCATCCAAAAGAAGTGGTGGAGTCAGATTTTTAGTGTGAGAATTGGTATTAATGTGGCTAAGCATCTGGCTGTATTGAATGATTATGGCAGGCAAAAACTTGTTGGTGCCGGAGCCTTCAAATCCCTCTAGTATCCTTTTTGTCTTCTTGGTTAATTTGGGTTTCCCTTTGTGGACCTTCTCAGAGACAGTCTGGTCTGCTACTCCTTCAGCCGTAATCCACTGTGACTCTGTGGAGGTCTTCAGATGTGGCACTAAGGTTGCGGGCAGGGGGTACACTGCATAATCTCAGAACGCTGAGGCTTCATCTCTTGATGAGCCAGTGTTTCTGGGCTGAGATTTGGCCTTCTTGAGTGTTTCCAGTGGTATAGCCTTTTCCCATAGAGAAGACAGAAGACTGGAAAGGGGCGAGGGGGAGAACCAGCCTTCCATGAGCTGAGAGGAGTCTTCTTCTCTGTTGGAGAATACACTTTGGCTATGGAGGATGTTCTGCCTATCTTTCACAATGTCTAGTCAATCCTTCCTGTCTTTCCCAAAGTCGTGAGAGGATATTTCTCTGATCTTCACTATGAAAACCCATTAATGATCTTGAAGGTAAAACCATACTAAACGATCAAGATTTCCTAAGGATGAGACTATAGGGGGCTTTGACTCTGATATAAATCCATACTCAGCTTCCAGCAACACTTAGAAATTATCATTACACTGCATTTATCAGTTTACCTTTTCTGTCCCAAGTAATTAGACCTTCTCTTGGATTCCATTTATTCTTTCTTGCCATACTTAGGAATGGCATTGGTGGGGGGTGGGTGCTGGGTGGGATTCAGTTCACTGATAGATCCAAGAGAAGTTGTTGACTTTGACTTGTTTAGCATTTTCTTATTTTACGGGCAGAGTTCTAACTCCCAAGCTCTACATGTCAGAACTTAAAGCATAGTTCTTTGCATTTATTTTGCATTTTTCTATTTTTTTTCCACGCATATCTCTTTGGATAGTTCCTAGTCCTTCAACTTCAGGTCCCCTGGTCTTTAGTGCCTCAGATGACGTTAAGCCATCCTACAAATTTTAACTGCATGATATTGTGTCTTTTAGCTCTAGAATTTCCATTTGGATCTGTTTATACTTCTTGTATAGCTCCTCCTTATATTAATGTTTTTATTTAAATTCTTGAGCCCATGTATGATATTTACAGTCATCATTTTAAAGTCTTTCTAACTTGTATGTGTTATCTCCTCCATTTTTTTAATTGAAGATTTTCCTTGTGATTGTGAATCACCATGTGTGGTGCTGTTTTGCACATCTACTATAGAAGCTTCTTCCATGAGGCAGCTGTTTGCTTGGTTCAGACTTAATGTTAAGGGGTAATTCTCTTGTCTCTTCTAGTTGCCTTAGTGTTCAATGAGGACATATTGTTTAGTGGAAATCCATACATCTCCAGCTGTGTTTTGTTTTTCTTGTTTTGCTTCAGCTCATGAAATAGTTCTTTTTGAAAATGGTGATTAAAATTCTGCCAAGACTCAATAAACCTCCTATGCAGACTTCTAGAACCCCTTTTCTCTAAAATCCCCTTTCCTCCAGTACTTGATCCCAAATGCAGCTGATTTGACTCCCCCAAAGTCCAACTCCCCCAAAGTCCAGTGTCAAGATCTTCTTCCATTGCTTGAGTTCCTTCTGAAATTGACTTTGAATTGGAAGTTGTGGCAACTGTAAACTATACTATTACTTTATTTTCTGTCAGAGATCATAGTCCTGCTTTACTTCTTGTCCAAATGTATACAGGCAATTGTTTCTTTTATGTGGCCAAGTCTTTACTTATTTATGCCAAGACTGCAAGTTTCATACCAGTTATTCCTTCATACTTGGAAGCAAAGTTCTGAATTATATTTCATATCACTGAATTTCATAATGTAAGTCTCCATTATTTATTGGACATTATGTAGCCACAAGATAACTTTAATTTTATTAAGATTTATTAATTTCTCGGGAAATTTACCTTCCTTATGCTTAGCTGATTTTACTTTTAAATTTAATTTCTTAATCTTCTGGATTTGGGGAGTCTATGCATATTCGTTGTTTTAAAAATCATTCTATTACTGAAAGGAAATAGATCACTGTCTCCAAAGTTCCTGAGAACACATCTAAAATTGGCAAAAAAATAAAAATAAAAAATGGATTGAGATCCCGTCACCAGCAGACACCCCCTGGACTGAGGCCCAGCCAAATCCACCTACACTGACCTGCGCAAGATACAGTCCCAGGGTAGATCCAGGTACATTCTGCCACTGGCAGACACCCACCAGAACTCAGGCTTCAGAGCAGGACCAACTCTGCTGACCTGCACAGGACCCAGACCTAAGGTAGATCCAAGTCTGCCAACGCCCCATCTGGGAGCCGAGGCCTAACCCACTTCCATCTTGGGACACTGCAGACATCCCCTTAACCTTCCTCCATGCAGTAGCCTCTACCTTTCAACAACAGACACAGCCTAGAAGCAGCTGCATCTCACAGCAGGCATCCCAAAGACAGTGTAAGGCCCACCCTCTCAGACCCATATCTGTAAGACATTGCATACATCTTTGGTACCTCTATTGATGTTTCCAGATACCTCTGCTATTGCCACCACCACCTTTAGTTGCAGTAGCATACATCTAGGGACACCTGCAGAGGCTGGAAGCCCAACATTGAGGTGAGGTACAGATAATCTACATGGATACTACAAGATTATAGGGTAGAAACTGTAATATCTCAGATCCACATTGCAAGGAAGGAAGACACATAGACAACATGAAAAAACAAGGGAGAAAAATGCCCCTAGGCAAACTAGGATACTACAATAACAGAACCAAAAGTCAGTGAAGTTGATGAAATGTCAGAGAAGAAGTTCAGAATGTTCATAATTAAAATGATCTGTGAATTAAAGAATTACCTAAATGAGAAAATACAGGCAAAAATTGATCACTCCAACAAAGAGAGTGTGAGGCAAATACAGGTAGCAAAAGATCACTTCACGAAAAAGATAGAGACTCTGAAAAAAATCAGAAATCCTTGAAATGAAGGGAACAATAAACCAAATAAAAAATTCAATAGAAAGCATCACCAACAGACTAGATCACTTGGAAGACAGAATGTCAGATAATAAAGACAAAGTATACAATTTGGAAAAATAGAATTGACCACACAGTGAAGACAGTAAGAAACCATGAACAGAATATACAAGAATTATGGGATAGCATCAAAAGACCAAATCTAAGAGTAATTGGGATAGAGGAAGGCACACCAGAGGAATGCACAATTTCTTTAATGAGATAATAACAGAAAATTTCCTAAGGATAAAGAACGAATTGGAAAATCAAATAGAAGAGGCTTACAGGACACCAAAAGTACAAAATTACAACAGATCTACACCAAGCCACATTATAATGACAATGCCTAGCATACAGAATAAGGATAGAATCTTAAAGCCACAAGAAAGAGGAATCAGATCACATACAGGGGGAGATCAATTCATATCTCAGCAGAATTTTTAGCCCAAACCCTCAAAGCCAGGAGATCATGGAACAACATATGCCAAGCTCTAAAAGAAAATGGATACCAACCAAGAATCTTATATCCAGCAAGATTAAGCTTTAGATTTGATGATGAAATAAAAACCTTCCATGATAAACAAAAGTTAAAAGAATTTACAACTTGAAAGCCTGCACTACAGAACATCCTCACCAAAATATTCCATGAAGAGGAATTGAAAAGTGATGGTGAAAATCAGCAGAAGGAGATATTACACTAAGGGGAAAACTAATCAAAGGAGAAACAAAGTCAAGTTAAATACCAAAAAATAAACAAAATGACTGTGAATACAAAGCAATCTCAATAACAACCCTGAATGTTAATGGCCTAAGCTCACCAATCAAAAGACATAGACTAGCAGATTGGATCCAAAAAAGGAAAAAAAAAACGGAACAATATGCTGCCTCCAAAAGACTCATCTCATAGGAAAAGACATCTCCACAAACTGAAGGTAAAAGGTTGAGAAAAATAATACTACTCACATGGACTGCAGAAGCAAGCGGGGGTTTACATCCTCATATCAAATAAAATAGTCTTAAAGTTAATCAAAAGGGATTAAAAAAGGACACTACATACTGCTCAAGGGAACCATACACCAACAAGACATAACAATTATAAATATATTCACCCCAAACAATGGAGCATCTACTTTCATCAAACAAACTCTTCTCAAGTTCAAGAGTCAAATAGACTACAACACAATAATTCTGGGTGACTTAACACACCTCTTTCGCCACTGGCTAGATCTTCCAAACAAAAGCTGAACAAGGAAACTATAGAACTCAAAAATACAATAATACAATCAATAACTTAGATTTAACTGATATAGGGAGAATATTTCATTCTTTAGCGAGCAAATACAGATTCTTCTCAGCAGCACATGGATCCTTCTCTAAAATAGACCATATATTATGCCACAAAGCAACTCTTAGTAAATACAAAAAGTAGAGATGCTACTCTAAATTCTATAAGATCATAGTGGAATGAAACAAGAAAACAATAATAAAATAAAAAATGAAAGTTACTCCAATATCTAGAGACTAAATAATATGCTACTGAATGAACAATGGGTTGCAAAAGATATCAAGGAAGAGATTAAAAAATTCTTAGAGGTAAATGAGAACACTGATACAACATACTGAAATCTCTGGGACACTATGAAGGCAGTACTAAGAGGAAAGTTCATTGCATGGAGTTATTCCTTAAAAGAAGAAAAAGTCTACAAATAAATGACTTAACATTGCATCTCAAAGAACTAGGAAAAAGAAGAACAAATCAACACCAAAAGCAGGAGAAGACAGGAAATAATTAAAATCAGAGCTGAAATCAATGAAATTGAAACAAAAGAAACAAAAAATTGACAGAACAAAAAGTTTGTTCTTTGAAAAAATAAATAAAATTGACAAACACTAAGTCATGCTAATGAAGAGAAGGAGAGAGAAAACTCAAATTACTAACATACGTGATGAAAAAGGAAATGTCACCACAAACACTACAGAAATACAGAAGATAATTAGAAATTATTTTTAAACTTGTACTCCAATAAAATAGAAAATATCGAAGGCATTGAAAAATTTCTAGAGTCATATGATTTGCCCAAATTGGATCGGGATGATATACATAATTTAAGCAGATCATTTCAAGCAATGAAATAGAAACAAGAAAAGCTCAGGACTAGATGGACACACAGCTGAGTTCTACAAGACCTTTAATGAAGAACTAATACCAATATTCCTCAAATTAGTTTGTGAATTAGAAAAATAGGCAGCACATCCAAACTCATCCTATGAGGCCAATATCACCCTGATTCCAAAATCAGGCAAAGACACATCAAAGAAAGAAAACTTCAGACCAATATCTCTAATGAACACAGATGCAAAAATTCTCAATAAAATTCTAGCAAATCAAGTAAAAAACATATCAAAAAGATAGTGCTCCACAATCAAGTGGGATTCATCCCAGAGATGCAATGTTGGTTCAACATATAGAAATCAATAAATGTAATTCATAACATTAATAGATGTCAAGGTAAGAATCATATGATCATCTCAATAGATGCAGAAAAAAACATTTGACAAAATACAGCCCCTCTTCATGTTCAAAACATGAGAAAAATTGGGGATAACAGGAACATATCTCAACATTGGTAAAGCTATCTATGCTAAGCCCAAGGCCAACATCATTCTCAATGAAGAAAAATTGAAAGCATTTCCTCTAACTGGAATAAGATAGAGATGCCCTCTTTCACCACTTCTATTTAACAAAGTTCTTGAAACACTGGCCAGAGCAATCAAACAGATGAAATAAATTAACGGGATACAGACAGGAAAAGAAGAACTCATATTAGCACTATTTGCTGATGATACGATTCTATACCTGGAAGATCCAAAAAAATTCTACCAGAAAACTTCTAGAACTAGTAAATGAATTCAGTAAAGTATCAGGATATAAAATCAACACCCATAAATCAAAGAAATTTCTATATATCAGTGACAAATCCTCTGAAAGGGAAATGAGGAAAACTACCCCATTTACAACAGCCTCAAACAAACAAATAAATAAACTTAATGAAAATGGTGAAGGACATCTACAATGAAAATTACAGAATACTAAAAAAAAGAAATTAAAAAAATTAAAGGGGGCATGTGGTAATTAATAATGGTTGAATGTGATAATCATTATTATCCAAAGTATGTGTATAAAGACAAAAATTGGTATGAATTCACTATGTATACAATCAGAGATATGGAAAATTGTGCTCTATATATGTAATAAGAATTGTAATGCATTTTGCTGTTATATATGAATAAAAAAGAAAGAAATTAAAGAAGTCCTTAGATGATGGAAAGATCCGCCTTGTTCTTGGATAGGCAGAATTAATATTGTCAAAATGACCATACTACCAAAAGCATTATACAGATTTAATGCAATTCCTATAAAAATCCCAATGACATTCCTCATAGAAATAGAAAAATGTTGTAAAATTTATGTGGAAAAATAAGAGACTCAGAATAGCTTAAAGCAATCTTTAGCAAGAAGAGTGAAGCAGGTGGCATCACTATACCAGACCTTAAACTATTACTACAGAGCAATAGTAATAAAAACAGCATGGAATTGGCACCAAAATAGACTTGTAGAACAATGGTACAGAATAAAGGACACAGAGACAAACCCACCTAACTACAGTTATCTTATATTAGACAAAGGCGTTGAAAACATGCATTGGAGAAAAGATAGCCTCTTCAACAAATGGTGGTGGGAAAACTGGAAATCCATATCCTATGAAATTAAGTTAAACTCCTATCTTTCATTATGCACAAAACTCAACTCAAAGTGGATCAAGGCTAGGAATTAAATCAGAGACCCTGCACTTAATAGAAGAAAACATAGGCCCAAATCTCCATCATGTCGGATTAGGGCTCAACTTCCTTAATAAAATTCCTATAGTGCAATAATTAAAATCAACATCAATAAATGGGATAGATTCAAACTTATAAGCTTCTTCTCAGCAAAAGAAATAATCAGTGAGGTGAATAGAGAGCCTCCAATTTGGGAACAAATTTTTACCACATGCACTTTAGATAAAGCACTAATGTCTTGAATATATAAAGAACTAAAAAATCTTAACACCAAAAGAACAAATAATCCAATCAATAAATGGGCCCAGGAAAAAACAGACACTTCTCAGAAGATGATATACAATCAATCAACAAATATATGAAAAAAATGTTCAACATCTCTAACAATTAGAAAAATGAAAATCAAAACTACTCTAAGATTTCTTCTCACTCCAGCAGTCAGAAGGGCAGCTATTAAGAATACAAACAACAGTAAGTGTTGGCGAGGATGTGGGGAAAAGGCACACTCATATGGTGCTGGTGGGACTTCAAATTGGTGCAGCCAATCTGGAAAGCGGTATGGAGATTCCTTGGAAAACTGGGGATGGAACCACCATTTGACTCAGCTATCCCTCTCCTTGGTCTATACCCAAAGGACTTAAAAAGAACACACTACAGGGACACAGCCACATCAATGTTTATAGTATCATAATTCACAATAGCAAAACTGTGGAACCAATCTAGATGGGCTTCAATAGATGAATGGATAAAGAAAATGTGGTATATATATACAATAGAATATTATTCAGCATTCCAAGAGAATAAAATTATGGCATTTGCAGGTAAATGGATGGAGTTGGAGAATATAATGTAAGTAAAGTTAGTCAATCCCAGAAAACCAAATGCTGAATGTTTTCACTGAAATAAGGAGGCTAATTCACAATGGGTTGGAGGGAGCATAGGTGGGTTAGAGATCTAGATAGAGCAAAGGGGAGGGAGCATGGGGGCAGGAAAGACAGTAGAAAGAGATGGACATCATTACCCTAAGTACATGTATGAAGACACAAATTTTGTGACTCTACTTTGTGTATAACCAGAGATATGAAAAATTGTTCTCTATATGTGTAATATGAATTGTAATGCATTCTGCTGTCATACATAACAAATTAGATTTTAAAAAATGGATTGAAATCAACTGGAAGAAGTAATGGTAACATTTACTAAAATTTGTGGAGCCCTAATTATACGGCAGGCTGTGAGTGAGATTTTTACATAGTTTATTGCATTGAAACCCTACACTGTCTTTAAAGGTAATTATTAGTATTATACTGATATTATAAATGAGGAAACAGATAAATGTAGGCTTACTTACTATACTGACTCAATGCTTAGAAACAGTGCCTGCTTGCTAAGATATAAACTTCCAGAAAGTTGCCAATGGTTATTAATTTATCTTGAAAAAAGAAAACAATGTGAATTCAATATGTATGATTTAGTATCTTCCAAAAATGTAAACTTAAAACCTAAAGCTACAGTATTTAGGTTGCAGGGTGTGAAAACATTTCTTCCTTAAAATTAATTAGGATTCATTTGAAACTTCAAAGGCCTGTATTACAAATAGCCTTTAGTTTATCTCACAGCCCTTTATTTATTTTCTCTTTTATAGTTATTGACATCATTATTTTGAAGGCACAAATATTTTTCCCATTTCTAATTCCTTCACATATAAATATTTATTTATAATCAAGCTCTCCACCATTTGTATTTCTCCAAAGATCTCCTTATGGTGACAATCTATTCTGTTTTATTCTAGACATGGATTTATTTATATTCCAGCACCTCCCAGTACACTCTGCACATACTGTAGTAGTATTCATTATGCATTTGTTGAATAAATGAGTAAATGCAATAAATAAGTAATGAGAGCCTGAATCCCACGTCTGCTCTCCAGGCTCCCTCTGCCAATTACATTCTCTTTCTACCTGCCACAGAATTCCACCGCTGGAGCACACATGCTCTGCAGCAGTTATTGTTCTCCCATAGAGGATCCAAATTCTAACATATTTTCATCCCCTGACCTGCTACAGATTTTCACTAACTGCAGGCACTCACATGATCAGTATCCAGATCAAAGGTCAGAAACTTACCCTCACCAGAGAACTCTGTTGTGTTTTTCCTGGGTCCTGCCCTAATCCCACATGCCACCAATCCTGGTCTTCTATACCAGAGATTAGTTTTTAAACATCTGAATAAGTGCAATGAGGCACATTCAAATTTTATCAGATGCTTCTGTTCAATATTATATCTTAGGAGTTTACCTGTGTCATACTTTGTCCTTGTGCTATGTTTATTCTCATTGCTATAAGCATGCAATTATTTAACAATCCACAGTTTTCCTACCTACTCTAATGCAGATGGATATTTGTGTTGTTTTGAGGTTTTGGTAATTTCAAATAATGTTGCTATGCAAATTTTGTACATATCATAAACTGCACGCATATGCACACACACACATACACACTTGTGCATGTGTGTGTATGTGTGTGTGTGTGTGTGTGTGTGTGTGTGTGTGTGTAGGCAGAGGCCTCACAGAGTATCATGGAAAATGCATACACACACACACACACACACACACACACACACACACACCAAAACCCAGTAGCAAAACGCCTTGTAAACCAATGTGCCAGTTTGCAACCCCCAATCAGCATATGAGGATTTGAGGTTTTCAATATTCTAGAGCACATGGGCTGCTCTTAGTCTTTGATGTTTTAGCTTTTGTTTGTCTAAACCTGTTGTATTGTTTTTTCAATGGAATGTTTTCCTATAAGGATTACTGCATGTTGTATTTTCCTATGAGGATTATTAATGGACATCTTTTCATTTAAATACTGCGTGGTGAAGTAGTAGATTAAATATTTTGCTAATTTTTTTGTTTCTCTGCATTTTTCTTACTGATATAACTAATTATTGATAAATATTTTTACATATATACACACACACTATATATATGTATGTACACACACACACACACACACACACACGCATAAACACATGTAGAATTTACTTTGTAACTTCTTACACCAGTTCTATGTTAGAGAAAATTTCCAAATTTGCATTTTACCTTTTCACAGTCTTAATGGAAAGAAGTCCAATTTATCAATCTTTAGGTTGGAGAAAATGGAACTTTAATGAGTCCAATTCATTTTTCTTTCATTCCATGGTAGGTTCTTTAGAACTCTGGTCTAAGAAATTTTG
Organism: Spermophilus citellus; assembly: GCF_964194105.1. Taxonomy (NCBI): domain Eukaryota; kingdom Metazoa; phylum Chordata; class Mammalia; order Rodentia; family Sciuridae; genus Spermophilus; species Spermophilus citellus. The sequence continues at coordinate 402,337 of NC_138192.1, read as the reverse complement.
ACTACCTGAGATTATGAAGATATATGACTATATCATGTTCTAGATTAGTTTCTGTTTTAGCCTTTACCTTCACATCTGCAAATTTTTAAAATAAACTTTAAGAAGGGAATAAGATTTAATTTTTCCCAAAGGCCCCAAATCCAAAAATATTTTTATAAAGAAAATCATTTTACTCTTCATTCCACTATCATCTTTCTCTACAATAGTATGACTACGTGTGGATCTGATTTTCCAGACTATGTTGTTTTTTTGTTCCATTTACCTACCTCAGCGCCAATATTGCATTGTCTTATTTTTAATAACTATTGCCATCTAGTGCCATAAATGGCCATCTTTACTCTTTACAATTTCCTTGACTGTTTTTCTTTGTGCATTGCCATATATTTTGGAGTCAATTGTAAATTTTCCCAAGAATAAATCTGCTTGAATATTGACAGATTAGAACTGTACATAAATTTTAGGACTCAGATTTTTGTAATACTGAATGTTATATTCCATGAGTATGGTGTAGCCCTTATTTGTCCATGCATTCTTCAATGGCTGATTATATTTTATGCATTCTACAAAAATACTAATATTAATGTTAATACTGAGTTTATGTACTTTCACAAAAATAAGATTGCAAAGCACAGATTTCAAATATTCAGGTTAGCTCAACTGAGTGGAGTTGGAAGTGACAGTAAGGAGTTGAGAAGAAAAGGTGGTGGCTTTTTCAGATCATAACAGATAGTCAGCTAATTTCCTCTCCTACTCTAATTTTGACAATGTCTTTAACTTGACCTTTTGAGAGGGCTATTTTGGTATTTGCCTGACGTTAGTGTGGATTTATTTATTTTTTTTTTCTTTAAGACCTGATTATGGAAAAAGGGAAGCTTATGTTTAACGTCTAATCACAAAGATTCATGCTACAGTGAAATATGGAGTTGAATTTCTATTTTTCACCAAATACTCTCTCTGTTAGTGGTTGGTGGAAAAGTTTTTTTCAAAATTCCAAAAAAGAGTGGTTTCTTGGATGCATGTAGTCTCTACTAAGTGAGAGATCATCAAGACAAGAAAATAGTCTTAGCATATTAGTTTACCGAACTTGATTTTCAAGTGAGAATTTTTACTTTAGGAAAAATAAGATCTATATACCTATTATTTATCTATCCAATATGCATTGGAAAAATCAGATCTACATATATAAGGTTTATCTCTATGCAACCTTTTTCCATGTTGAAGGCACTGTACACAATAGTACTTCTGTCTCATTCTCTTCAATGCTTGTACAGATAGATTTCAAAGCTGAAGCATTCTGGATAAAGATGGTTGCAGGGGGACTGGAATATATCTCACAATTTATCTCCAAAAGAAGATTTGATTTATAATAGATCACAAATAGATATAGAAGAAAACATTTCATTTATAAAGAATTTTTTGCTCTCTGCATTTAGTAATTTTCAGGTAAATCTATGGGTAAAAACACAGGTAGATTTAGATCTGAAAGATTTATTTAATAAATATTCTAACTTCTGGCTTTATAAATAGTATTCTGATCAAGTAAAATTCTGCATTCACAAATCTTATAAAGACACAAATTCTTTTATGCTGATGTAAATGTGTTTACTGAATGCATTGCCAGGAATCATTTATATATAATAATAATGGTAACAGTTGTAATTAAAATGATGGCCGAGACTCATGTTCATGGTGGGCTAGGCACTTTGCTTGTCCTATAACAACCTAAGGATGTGGGTAATAAGAGTTTATCTTCATTTTGCAAATGAGGGAACTTAAGTTCTAAGACATTAAATAATTAGACCACAGTGCCACAGTTAATGGAAGGTATAGTGAAAGATTCAAATCCAGGTTTATACACTCAATGACTATTTTCTAACACTACTGTATTCCATGGGCTTTAACACAAAATATTTATTTTTTTGGTTGTAGTACTGGAGGTCAAAATCATGGTCACATACATTGCTAAGCAAGTGCTCTACCACTGAGCTATATCCCTAGCCCCCATTTATTTTTGTGATGATTTCTAAGTGACATCATATTTATATGCATATTAAACCCATATATACATGTATCTATTTATCATTTGATGGAAGAGGTAGGTTCTTTTCAATTTCAAACTATGAGGAGCAAGGCTACCTATGAACCAGTGTATATATGTTGCCTCAGTCTTTGTGTGAAGTTTTTCTTTTCTCTTGGCCAAGTTTCTGAAAGGAATTTGCTGGGTACGTGGAACATGTATATCTAAAACTGAAGGAATATCCAGACTCTTCTCAAAGTGGCTATGCACTTTTCCATTCCCCGAAAAAAGATTGAGGATTTACAAGTGCTCTGTATTTTTGACAATACTTGGTATTTCTATTCTTTTTAAAATTCTGGACAATTGAGTGAGTATATAATATTTCATCCAATTCTTAAAAAAAATCATGAATGACTAACAATGTTGAACATATTCTCATGTGCTTGTATACATTTGTACATATTGTTTACTTTTTTGGCTGATCCATAAGCATAGTTTAATTATATTTCTAAATTTTCTTGTGTCTTATTGAATTTTTAAATTTTTTTATCTTTATTTTATTTATTTTTTTATTTTTATGTGGTGCTGAGGATCAAACCCAGGGACTTGCATGTGCTAGGAGAGTGCTCTACCTCTGAGCGAAAACCCCAGCCCCTCTTATTGAATTTTTTAAAAAAATATATTTATTTTATTTTTTAGTTTTAGGTGGACACTTATCTTTATTTTATTTTTATGTGGTGCTAAGAATTGAACCCTGTATCTCACGCATGCTAGGCAAGCACGCTGCCACTTGAACCACATCCCCAGCCCCTTTTATTGAATTTCTAAGAGTCATTTTTATGTGCTAGAAACAAGTTCTTTATCAGGCATGTTTTACAAATATCCTCTTCCAATCTTTGCTTACCTTATTTTTTAAAGAGAATATCTTTTGAAGAACAAAAGTTCTTAATTTTGATGAAGGCCAATTCAGATCATTTTATCTCTTATAGCTAGAGTTTAATGGGTCTAATCTAAGAAAAAATTGCTTAATCCATCATTAGGATTTTTACTATATTTGGGGAAAATTTATATTTTTACCTATTGCAATGTACTTTATGGGCTATGATCAGTTGGTATTCTACCATGTATAGTAAGGACAAAGGTTAATTTTTTTCACTTTGGGAAATTTAATAGTCCTAGCATCATTTGTTTAACAGGCTATTTTTCCCCCAATTGAGTTACCTTGGCTCTTTTGTAGAAAATCAATGTTCTGTATAGGTGTGTACCTATTTATGGACTCTCTTTTTTGTTCTATTGATCAGGGCATCTATTCTTACTCTGATTTATTGAGTACTATAACTTTATAGTAAGTCTTAAAATCAAGTAGTACAGGTCTTTCAAGTCTGCTCTTCATTTTCAAAACCATCTTAGCTAGGTCTTTTACATTTCATTAAAAAGTTCAGAATCACCTTATCAAGTTTTCCAAAAAGTCCTGCAGTGATTTTGAGTGATTTAATGTTGAATCTATAAATTCATTTGGAGAGAACTTATGTCTTCACAATATTTAGTCTTCTGATCCATGAGCATAATTCTCTATGTAGTTAGGTATTTTGTAATACTCTCAACAATATTTTATAGTTTATGGGTAAAGATCTTGAATACATTTGGTCAAATTTATTTATAATCATTTTACATTCCAAGGAATTGATAAGTAGTATTCTTAAAATATATCTAAAGTTTAAACTCGTTTTTGATACTATACAGAAATACAAATGAGTTTTGCATTTCAACCTTTATTTTTACATTCGTTTGAATTTACATATTACTTCTCTTTGTTTTCTTGTAGATTCCTTAGGATTTTCTTCATAGATAAATGGATTTTCCAAATAGTTAAATAAAAGTGGATGACCTTCTCCTGAACTGTTACACATTTGGGAATTTATTTTGTTTTGTTTTGTTTCCGGGTATTGAACTCAGGAATACTTAACCATTGAGCCACATCACCAGCCTTTTTTGGGATTTTGTTTAAAGGCAGGGTCTTACAGAGTTTCTTAGGGCCTCGCTAAGTTTCTGAGGCTGGCTCTGAACTCGTGATCCTCCTGCCTCAGCCTCACAAGCCTCTGGGATTATTTGTGTGTGCCACCACAATCAGCCTTGGAAAGGTGTTTTTACTTTGGTAGCTAGGATTCTGGAATTTCAGTTAGTTTTTTTGAGCATGTGTTCTGGTATGACTGCTGATAAAGAAGTGACTTTCTCCACTCTGTTCTTTAAAGAAAATGCTAAATAATTCAGCTATAGCTCAATGGAGTTCTCTTAACCTCTTTCTGTAAAATGCCATACATCAGCCTACCACCAACTGCTTTTGTTATAGAATGCAATTGTAAAATAGATTGAGGCTGGGAAAGTCCCTACTTGTGTAGCAATATTCTAAAGCTCTAAACTTCTTAATTGCTTCTATTTAAAAAATATATATTTTTATATGTTGATGGACCTTTATTTTATTTGTTTATTTATATGTGGTGATGAGAATTGAACCCAGTGCCTCATACATGCTAGGCAAGTGCTCTACCACCGAGCCACAACCCCAGCCCGCTTCCATCTTTTTTAAAGTTTCTCAATCTATTGAGTTATTTCTTTGTGTTTTCTTCATACTCAATGAGTTCCCATAAAATAGCATATTTAAACACCCTGAGAATTTTGCTAATTAATACCTGTTTAGGTCCTGACACCTTGCTTTGAGTACTAGGTGAGGTCACAGTTTCTTGAGAGGCCTTGGTGCTTGTTGGTGTGGGACATTATATTAGCTATTGAATTAGGTATGTAAGCTACTCTTCATAATCTGGCTTTGTCTGTGCCTGTCTTTCCAGAAATTCTAAGTGGGTTACTTATTTTCTGTGAGCCTATAGTCACTTCTACTCTTTTGGAAGTGAACAGGCATCATCTGGATGGTGCACAGATTCAGAGTTACTGGGAATCTTCCAGTGGTATGTTGTCACTGTTTCAGTATTCTGGGGGAATCTAAGCCCTGTTTCTTCAAAAATATGAATAGCAGAATACATAAAAAGCATAGTCTGATCCCAAAGTCTCTTCTTCTCCTCCCTGAGGACAGAGTAGTCTCAGATACCTTATCCACAGTTGCAGGCGTAAGGTCAGAAACAGCAGAATTGTGGGCAGTCACTGTAGATAAACCTGCCCCAAGTTCCTCCCTATATCATATCTATGGATACCAATGTCACCAGACAGTGAGTACATAACCTGACAAAATTAACACAACCCTGAGGTAAGACCAAAACCCACGAATAGGTGCTGCCCATGGCTAAGAAGAAGACATGGGCTAAACTACTGTCAACTGGAATAGAAATCCAATTGACTGGGCTGTGGTTTCCCTGGGCACTGAAGCTGTGCCAGAGCCTCTGTCTGTAGGCAGATGTGGGAATGGAGGCCATTAGAAGGCTCCCAGTGTTAGGTTTCAGCATCCGAGCACCACATTCAAAGGCAAAATCTTGTGCTTACCACTCTGTCCTATCTCAGTAAATGAGACCTGATGCCTGAAATTGGGGCAAAATTAGTGAAAGCGGTCCCTTGGACATCTAGTCTGAGGCTAAACTTGGTCACACTTTGATCTCACAGCTACAAGGACCAGAATAGCCTTTGGTATTCACTGGGGACTATGATGTAGTAACTCTTTCCTTCCTGCTTTTTTCAATATGTCTTTTCATTTTGTTATACTAAAAAATAAGGTGTCATGGTCTCTTACCTGATTTCCTTAGCTCTTGTGAAGGTAATCTGGTGATTGATAGCTATTCAACAGGATGTGCCTGGGGAGAGACTGCTGGAGAATCTTAATCAGCTGCCATCTTGCTTCCCGTTCCTGCAAAGCTCTTCTCTTAGAATCCTGCAGATAAAGCACAGTGATAGACTACTTTGAGACAGGTTTGCCTATTAAATAGGATTTGTCAGCATTGTGACTTATTAGACAAATGGCTATTTCAAAATGAACTTTTATTGATACATGCAGATTTTCAGCAATTTTAAAAACATATTTATATTTAAATATGTGTATAAACCAACTATATAGAAGTACATTCTATTGTAATTCTTTGGCTCACAATTTCAAGATAATTTAAATAACAAACCTATTTAAAGTTAAAAGTAGGATTCTACTTATGCAATTTGAGAATTTATGTTCTTTTTAAAATAATGCTTACTGATTGATGATTGTCATGTGCCAAGCACTTTTCTAAGTTGTTTCTTTTTAAAACATGTTTCTTGTCTCTTGCTCTTAATAGAAGTATTAAAATGTACTGTTACTATCTTCATCTTCATATAAGGATTTTTGTTCCCAGAGAATTCCAGTAATTTGTTCCTGGCATATAGCTAGAAAATAGGAAAGTTAGATGTGTCACTCTGAAGAATGCCTTCTATGGTTCTCCTTGGATTTGATGGGCTACATCTACTTAGAGGCAGAATTCATGTGCAAATCACTCGTGGTTGCTTTGTAATGTATCAGCTAGGCTGAACTATAGATTACAGAATTTCCTGTCTTTGTGTTTCCAGTGATCCTGGGCCAGGAGAGAGATTCCTCTGGGAGAGCAAAGAGGCAGAAGTGGAGCAGCTGCTGTATTGATATACTGTCACTTGTTGCTGGCTCAGCTCTTTGCATGAGGCAGCAACTGTCCCTACACCTGCTCCTCCTTCCCCGGGATTCTTTTCATCTCATTCAACTCTGAGCCAGATATGTGTGCTTAGCTCTATGATAAAGGGTCTTGGCTTCTGGTGGACAGACACATCTCCAAGATCAAAATCCACAAGAAATGGTGTATCTCTTGGCCAGTCTCATGGGCTCCAGATGAGGCTTGATGATATAAGTTTGCTAGGTCTCCCCAACCATACATTCTCCAGTGCCCTGTGTCAGACATCAAGACAAGAGCCTTGGCAAAGGTGAAGTAAGCTCAAATACCTACAATAAATCACTTGATATAAACAGGAGTTATTATAGATTATATATAATTTTATTTAATGCATATAATTTAATTATATATAATTTATCTAATTACATTTCATAATTCGAATTATGTGTATTCATAATTGTGTATATAGAGAGATATAATTGTTTTGCATTTCTGATTAAACCATGAATAGTACATCTGTAACAATCTAAAAATATCAATAACTTTGTTATATTGAAGAAAAAATATGAAGTATCTGGTTAAGAGACAATGTTTTATATGGCCAGAATGAACTCCTTATAATTGGCACTGTTTTTGTTTTTTGCTTGTTTATTTATGTATTTTGATTGCTACTGTCTACATATACATAAAGGTGAAGTTTCCTGTGGTACATTCACATATGGGTATATAGTATGATTTTGTCAAATTCATTCGTTATTTTCACCCTTTTCCTGTCACTTCTATTTCATTTTCTATCTTCTACTCTACTGATCTGCCCTATATTTTTGTGATATCTGTTTCCCCTGCCTTCTTTCCTTTATTTTGCTCTAATTTCCACATATGAGAGAAAACATTATACCCTTGGTTTTCTGGGTCTGGCTTATTTCACTTAGCATGACGTTCTCTGTTTCCATCAATTTACCAACAAATGCCATTATTTCATTCTTCTTTGTGTCTGAGTAAAATTCCCTTGTGTATATATACCACATTTTCTTGGTCCATTCATTCACTGATGGGCACCTAAGCTGATTACATAACTTGGGCATTGTGGATTGTGCTGCTATAAACATTTAAGTGGTCATACTGCTATAGTATGCTGAGTTTAGTTATTTTGGATAAATGCCAAGGAGTAAGATAGCTAGGTCATAGGATGGTTCAATTCCTTGTTTTTTTGTGGAATCTTCACATTACTTGACAAAGTGGTTGCACTATAGTACCACCAATAATGTATGACTTTCCCTCCCCACAGCATCTTTGCTAGCATTTTTAATTGTTTTGTTCTTGATCACTGCCATTTTAACTGGAGTGAGATGAAATCTCAATGTTTTGATTTGCATTTCCCTTCTTGTTAGAGAAGTTGAACATTTTTATATATTCATTGGACATATGTATTTATTTATTTTTTTGAAAAATATCTATTAAGTCCTTTTGCCCATTTACTGATTGGGTTATTTGGTTTTTAGTTGCTACATTCTTCGAGTTTTTTCTATATTATGGATATTAATTCTCTACCAGAGGAGCAAGTGGTGAAGATTTTCTCCCATTCTGTAGGCTTTCTTTTCACACTATTAAGCATTTCCTTTGCTGTGCAGAAGATTTTATATTTGATGGCCTCCCACATATTGATTCTTGGGTTAATTTCTTGACTTTTGGGGTCTTGATGAGGAAGTTGGTGCCTGTACCTATATTATGGTGTATTGACCCTAGGCTTTTTTCTAGCAGTTTCAAGGTTTGTGGTCTAACTCCTAAGTCTTTGATCCTTTTTGATTTGACTTGTGTAGAGTGAAAGGTAGGGTCCTACTTTCATTCTTCCACATATAATTATCCAGTTTTCCTAGCACCATTGTTAAAAAGGTTATATTTTCTCCAACATATAATTTTGGGACCCTTTCAAGTACCAGGTAGCTGTAAGGAACTGGGTTTGTCTCTGTGCCTTCTATTCTAGTCCATTAGTCTTCATGTCTATCTTGATGCCAAAACCATCCTGTTTTTATTAATATACCTCTGTAATATAATTTGAGATTGAGTATTATGATGTTCTTCTTGATCAGTATTGCTTTGACCATTTTGAGTCTCATAAGAGAATTAATTGCATATGAATTGAAGAACTTTTATTATAGCTCTGTGCAGAATGTCATCAGAGTTTTGATGGGGATTGCATTGAATAGGTATATTGCTTTTGGTAGTATGGCCATTTTGACAATATTACATTTTGCCTATCCAAGAACATGGGAGTTCTTTCCTTCTTCTCAGATTGGCTTCAATTTATTTCTTTAATGTTCCATAATTTTCACTGAAGAGAGCTTTCACTTCATTAGTTACATTAACTTTACAATTTAAAAAAATATTGTGAAAAGAATGGTTTTCCTGATTTCTTTATCATCTGAATAATTATTGGAGTATAAGAAAGCTATTTATTTATGAGTGTTGATCTTGTATTCTGCTATTTTGCTGAATTCATTTATCAGCTCTAGAAGTCTTCTGGTGGAGTTTTCTGGGTCTTCTACATCTAGGATCCTGTCATCAGTGAAGAGAGGTACTTTGACTTTTTCTTTTCCTATTTGTATTCTTTTTTTAATTTCCTCCTCTTTCCTGATTGCTCTGGCTATAGTTCAAGAACTATACTGAATAGAAGTAGTGAGAATGGATAGCCTTCTCTTGCTCCTGACTCAAAACAAATTGGGGATTGTGGATTGTGCCGCTATAAACATTTAAGTGGTCATACTTAAAAATGAAAAGAAAAGAAAATGCATTCAGTTTTGCTTCTTTCAGCATGATGTTGGCTTTGGGTTTGTCTTGCATAGGCTTTTTAATGTTAAGTTCTTTTGTCCCTAATTTCTCCAGTGTTTTTACCATAAATGGCAGCTATATTTTATCAAAGGTCTCTGCTGAATCTATTGAGATGATTAGATAATGTGATCCTTTTTCTTAATTCTATTAAGAAGATAATTACATTTATTGATTTGCATATATTAAACTGTCCTTGCATTCCTGGGTTGAAGCCCGCTTGATTCTGATGTATTGTCCTCTTGATGTGTGTTTTAGTTTTTGGATTTAGTAAGGATTTGCATATATGAGCAGCAGGGATATTTTTCTGTAGTTTTCTTTCCTTGATGTGTCTTTGCTTGTTATCAGAATTATACTGGATTCATAGAATGTAATAGCCACCTATATAGGATTAGTGAGATCAGCATTTAACAATAGAATCAAGAATAAAAAATGTGAACTAGATTAGGCACTAGAGAGCAGTTCCTATTATGTCCTCCACTGTATTAACAATCACAACATAAATAAAGTAGGAATTACATATAGTATTCTATTATTAGTGGGATTACAATTTTTTGAAAAATTTTTCACTTTATTTTTATGTGGTGCTGAGGATGAAACCCAGTGCCTCATACTTGCTAGGTAAGCACTCTACCACTGAGCTACAACAATAGCCCCGGGGGTAAGAATTTTTTATGTGAAGAAAAAATGTGATTGGAAGGCAAAAGAGAGAGTTTGAATCAGTTAAAAAAAGTGAAGAAATGAGAGGCATAAGATAAGCAGTTGATATAAGTTTTAAGAAATGAAACACACAAATGTGAAATGAAAACAACTCAAACCCACGTATAATTGTACCCACAAACCAAGGCTAAATAATAAATAGGTGCAGATGAAAGCAGTTGAAGTGAAAGTAAAATTATATAAAATGTGTGCAGATTATATATATATATATATATATATATATATATATATATATATATATATAATCTGCACAGTGAGAACACACCCCCACCCACACAGACACACCCACATGCATATACATGAAATCCTGGAGAATGGGAAGAAAGGAAAAAATACAATGAAATGATATTTGAAAAAATAATAAAATTTGCAAAAATTGTATTCTAAAAATGGCAATATGGAGACAAAAAAGGAAAAATGAAAGAAAAATATCTTGATGAGATATAAAGGGCTTGTTTTTGCTGAGGTGGTCAAAACTGTTCATAGGAGTGGACTTCCATATATATATATATATTTTTTTTCTTTCTTTCTTTCTTTCTTTCTTTTTTTTTTTTTTTTTTTTGGTACTAGGGATGGAACTCAGGGGCTCTTAACCACTGAGCTACATTCTCAGCCCCATTTTGTATATTATTTAGAGACAGGGTATCATTGGATTGCTGAGCACCCCACCATTTTGGAGGCTGGCTTTGACCTCGCAATTCTCCTGTCTCAGCCTCCTGAGCTGCTGGGATTTCATTCTTGAAGTTTAGTGTTGACTTTGTAACCCTTCTGTTGAGAGCTCAGGGTTGTTAAGTCCAACACCTTTGTGTTCCTCAACTAGCTGCCACCCCCTGTGGCTAGGAAAAAGCTGATTTACAGTAGAGCTTAGTTTCCAGTTTCTCAGCATAAGATGAGAAAGACTCCGGGTGCTGACAAATTGGCTATTTTTGTAGCAGGGGTGGTGCTGAATTCTAAATTGGAAGCCCCTTTTGTTGGGGGAAATGCTGGTCTCTGTAGGATGTCTGGATCTCTAGGGCCTCTGGTAAAATCCCCTTTTAGGGCACAGGGACTACATCTCCACAGGTTTCAGCTTCACCACTATGAATGTGATCTACTGGGTATCCACCCTGGAAAGCAGATGCTTGAGCGTGGCCACTGCAGGAGCCTTCCCAATAGCTTCATGGGGCACCTGCAACCAAGCGAGCTCCCTCCCTTAATATTAAGAAACTGCATGGTACAGGTACAGTATTCCCTGTTCAGGCACCCTCTGGGGATGACAATAGATGACTGTGGGCATCATCCTCCACCAGCTCCTGCTCTTGTCTCTGCCCACGCTTGCGCAGACTATGCTGGGAGCATCTGCAGAGCCTGCAATCCCGCTTCCGGCCCCTGAGGCGAGCTATCTTGCGTGGACACAGAACCGCGTCCCCACCAACTGTCCCTCCAAACTAGCCTTTCTCTCTAACCCTCTGGCTTCCCCACGCCAGCTTTTTTTTGTTGTTGTTTCTTCACCTGGCGGCCCTGCGGCCCTCTCTCAGCCTGCGCTGGGCTCCCCTCAGCAGCCCCAGGCCAAAGGGCGCGTCCCTAAAGTATTATATGATGAAGTTCCTGACTTTTTGTGTCTCTGCAGCTTTTTTTTTACACTCCAGGGATAAGTTTCAATGTGTTCCTGAGGTACCCGCCTGGCTCAGGAATAGGCTTTCCTCTTGGCAGGTGTGGACCCCAGCAGGGGTTGCTCCGCCATCTTTCCTTCCTCAGATCCGGGTAACCCAAAGCGCCCACTTCCGCACCACGTGACCCCCAGCCACCCACGTGACCCCTGCCGCCCACGCAAGCGCTTCCATGTTCCTTAGCCTCCTTTGCCCAAGATGCCAATCCTAGCAGGTCAACAACTAGTACTTTCTCAAGCACAGAAATGGTAGGTACAGTTATTTATGTTATTGGGGCTGAAAGAATGATACTAGAGACACAAGTATTTTAGTCTTTAAAAGCATGCGTCCATAGAAAAAATGTTTAGTGGGACACTGGGTGACACACCCATCTGGCAGAATCTTAATGAACTTGGTTCCAGATATGGCATCTTGTTGCTGGACAATTAAAAAATGGCTTTCTAAGGAAAAAGTATTCAGATATGACTGACATTAATAAAGGGTTTTTTTTTAAAAAATCATGATGCCTGCCAGGCGAGGTGGCACATGCTGTTATAGGGCGAGCGCTCAGAAAACACTGAAAGTCCGAATTGGAAACAAATCAGAGAGTTTATTTACCTGGCCAGGGATTGTTTCTCTCAGATACCGAATGGCTCCCTGGAAGAACAGCCTCAAGAAGTATTTAAGGGAGAAAACCATATCCTATGGAATCTGCGGGTTGCAAGCAAGCAGGATACAAGGGCTGAGAGCAAAATCAGACAACCACATCCTAGGTTCAAGCACAGTTGTGGGTGTACATCCCGGGTTTGAGCACATTTGCAGGTGTATGAAGTACAGAACAGCAATTTTTTTAAAACATCTTAATAGTAACTTATATAACAGTTCCACACGGGAACCATAAAGATGGAGTCACTATGGCTATACTTACTTATGCTTGTCTATAGCTATACCTTGTATATTGTTTTATTAACCTACACTTATCTGTAACTATATTGAACCTATGGGTTTGCACGTATCACCTGATACTGTTTTCTATCTTATCTCTGACACCTTAAATCCTATGCCCTATGGGTATGTGTTTATGCTGTACTGTTACTTCTTCTCACCTATAACTAGAATAGACTAGGGTATCTTAACATTACTGATTCTAGAACACTTGTCATATAATCCTATTATCCTTACTACTTAATATTTCATTAATCTCTAATCTGTATTGATTAAACTCAGACCATAACAATGCCTGTAATTCCAGCAGTTCCCCAGCTGTGAGAGGGGGATTGCAAGTTCAAAGCCAGCCTCACCAATTTAGGGATGCCCTAAGCTACTTAGGGAAGTCCTGTCTCAAAATAAAAAGGGCTGGGGGGACAGGGGAGGGGGTGGATGTAGCTCCTGCTTAAGTGCCCCTGGGTTCAATCCCCAGTCCCCCCAAAAAAGTCCTGAGCATTTGTGAAACTCCTATTTGTCTGTTTCAGCTGAGTGGCACTTCACATGCAATATCAGCCTCAGATTCCAAGTGCTCCTTCTGATGCATTTTCACAGTTGTGTAAATGCAGAAGTAAGAATCTGTTTAATTGCCCTTCTGCCTCCCCTCTGTGAGACAACCCCTCACTGTGTCCACACGGTCTAACTTATACATACATATACTTATACTTATACATAACTTATACACTTATACATGCAGGTGTACATAGAGGATAAATGTCTTTTGTAAAATGTAGAGATTACAAACATTTTCTCCAACCCTGTAGCTGGGATTTTCATTTTGTTAATTGTATGTTTTGATGAATTCTAAAACAGCCACCTTAAAAATCTTATTTGTTGGTATTTGATGTGTGCTAAGAGATCATGAAGGCATTGCAAGATGCTTTATGGATCTAGATTTTATAATTAGGTCAATGACTCTTCCTTAATTAATGTCAGTGTAAACCATAAGGTATGAATTAATGCACTCTTTTATTCCTTACAGACATTTTAGCTTTTCCAACAACTACTATTAAAAGGGAGTTCCTTCTCCCTGTTCTGTTTCACTGATCTCTTTGCATATGTTTATACCAGTAGAATTCTTCCTTTATTCCTACAGCTTCATATACACTTCTGCACTTACAAGATTGCTTTAGCCAAGACAGATTATTGGCATTTCATTATAAATTTGAGAGCCAGCTTTTCCATTTCTTTAAAAATCCTGCTGTGATTTTGATTGGGATTTAGGTCACTGTCTTGTTTTATGATGAGGATAGACATTGGTATTATAAAGTCCTTGCTTAGTATCTGGATGGCCATCTTAAGTGACAGCTGCCATTTGAAGGAAAAAGTTTCACTTTCCCACCCCTAGGCCTTTCTGAGAGAGGTTCACTACTCCCTCATACCAACCCAACCCTTACACCTCTGCATTAAGACCTGCCAGGCTCTGATTCCTGAGCCTCCCCCATAACAAAATCCCAGAACTCAAGCCTGTTTTGCCTCTCTATCCTATAGAGAGATGGCCTTTATTGGTCAGCTCTGACAAATAAACTCTCGTGTGTATCTCTGCCTGGTTTCCGTCTTTTATTTCTCACTTATCCGTCTCTTGTTCCTTGCTTTCCTTCAGGTAAAATTTAATACATATCATGGTATGTTTCTATTTATTTACATTATCTTTGGTTTCCATCAACAATATTTTATAGTTTCAATATAAATATTTTACTCAATTTATTATAATCTGCCAATACCAAAAGAACAACAAGAGATGCTTTGGACAAGGCCATGTTAATAAATTAGTAATTTAGATAAAATTAATTTCTGGAGAAATAAAAAGTATTAAAATTGTCACAAGAAGATATTGAAAGTCTCAGTACCCATACCTATTTAACGTTGAGGTCATGTTTGATATACATATTTGATAATTTGACATGGAAACTGTACAGTTAAAATGTTATTCTCTTAGCAACTAAGAACAGAGTAGGGGGGAAGAGCATGAGAAGAAGATTATTAACATTAAACAGGGACTAGAGGTGGGAGGGAAAGGGAGAGAGAAGGGAAATTGCATGGAAATGGAAGGAGACTCTCATTGTTATACAAAATTACATATAAGAGGAAGTGAGGGGAAAGGGGAAAAAAACAAGGGAGAGAAATGAATTGCAGTAGATGGGGTAGAGAGAGAAGAGGGGAGGGGGGATAGTAAAGGATAGGAAAGGCAGCAGAATACAACAGACACTGGTATGGCAGTATGTAAAAAAGTGGATATGTAACCGATGTGATTCTGCAATCTGTATACAGGGTAAAAATGGGAGTTCATAACCCACTTGAATCAAATGTATGAAATATGCTATGTCAAGAGCTATGTAATGTTTTGAACAACTAATAAAAAAATAAAAATAAAATAAAAATAAAATGTTATTCTCTTGCTTTTCATTAATGAGATACAGAACTGTGATTGAATTTTGGCCATGGACTTTGTGTCTTTTGATCTTGTTAAAGTCACTAATTCCAGTGGATGATTTTAGAAATTTTTGGGTTTTTTTAATATATACATAATTATGTTGCACAGAAGTAATAATAAATTTCATTTTTTTTCCTTTCTTCTTGTTCTATTTTCTTTACTTTTTTCTCATTGTATTTCACTGGAATTCTGATACAATGTTGAATAGAAGTGATGAGAACAGGTACCGTTGACTGTTGATTTATTTGTAATTTTAAAGGCAAAATCATCAATATTTCACCATTAAGTGGGGATGTTTTTCTAACCAGTGCTCTTCAATGGTGCTGAGGAAGTTTCTTTCTCTTTCTAGTTCACTAAGAGTTTTTATCATTCTAATTATTATGACAATATTATGTTTCTCTTCCTCCTGGGTATGTTAACATTGTAATTTAGGTTGACTCTCTAATGTTAAATTAACCTTGTACTTCTGAAACAAACTGCACACTTTTATGAGGTATTTTTGCAATATATTTTGCATATTGCAAAAAGGTAATTCTTCACCTTGAACATTTTGTTTTTATGATAATGAGGGACATTGCTCTAATTTTATTTTCTTTATTTTCCTCATCATGCTGAAGTTTCAGGGTTGTGCTGGTCTCATCAATATAAGTTGGGGTGGTTTACTTCCTACTTTTAATTTGAAAGAGTTGCCTAACACTAGTTTTATTTCTTTGCTAATTCTTTCACAGAATCAGAAGGCATCAGGGTTTTCATGACCTGGATTTTGGTTGTGATCACAATGTTAAATAAATGTTGGATATTCAATTTCTCACTATCTTCTTGTGACACTGTTGATAATTTTAGTTTTTCCAGAAATTTACTAATTTTATCTCGATTATGGAATTTATTAGCATGATTTTGTTCACAGTACCTTTTATTATTATTTTTCTCATAGTGGCAGGATCTAATCTGATTACCTCTTTTTATTCTTGAACTAGGTGGTTTTTATTATCTGTCTTCATCCAGCATGCCAAGAATTAATCTCTTATAGATATTTTATTAAAGATCTTTTATGAATCTTTTATTAAATATTATTCATCTTACAATTTCTGATTTTGTTTAATTCCCCAAGTTTTTGTTATTTTCTTTCAGGAATTTTTTTTCCCATTTTTATTATTTCCGTTTCAAATTTCTTTTGTCTTTAACCTGATCTTCTTGAAGTATTTCAAATTAACGCAGACAGTTTTGTGATCCAAACCATGGTAAATGTTACCACATATTCCACCAGAATATGAAAAGCATTTGTATTCTGTACCTGAAGACTGCAGTCTTCCCCTTAATTAATTCCAGTTGCTTGATAGTGTTGTTCAGGTATTCTTTTTTCCCCTAAATTCTTCTCTATTTTTTTTCCTCCATATATCTATCTTAGTTATTTATCTTCTGTATTCTGATTGCTGTCTGTGTAAGTATTAATTTTCCATTACTGGGTAAAAGCATCTTAAAACAGTGGAAGTTTATTATGTCGTCTTATCTTTGGGTTAGCATCTTAAAACAGTGGAAGTTTATTATGTCATCTTATCTTTGGGTTAGCAGTCTATGTTTGTGCCACCTGTAGCCTTTCTTCAGTGTCTGTCCGAATGGAATCTGCTGGGTGTCTCCTGGGGCAGAGATCTAATATGAGGTGTGGGGTCCTCTTAAAAGATCCCCGTAGCCTTTGTATATTAAAGATCTTCATGTGCATGAGACTGCTGTAATTAATTTATGATTGGCTTTTGGTTCCCAGAGGTGATGGGCTTGGGCACAGAAGCCCAGCAGGAGGTCCTGGCCATGTTTGAACAGTTGTGTTCTTCCAGAGGGAAGGAATTTTAATTGCTTGAGGAGGATCTCAGGTGTCCAACTGAATAAGAGAACCCAGACACTTCCTAGTGGGAAAGGGTCCCTTGGGAGAGTCCTCTGTCAAAAGCATGAAAACAAAAAATTCTGGAAAGCACAGAGGTTGAGATGGCACTTTCCAAATGAAGCAGGGTCAGTGCAATGTAAGCCCTCTAGTAACTCCCAAACCTTAGGAAAGACCATAAAATTCATGAAAGAGTATCCAATTTGGGGAATCCTTATGGAAATCATTGAATGGGGTATTCCGTGTCTTGGTTGTAGAGAACACAAGCCAGGGTCAGCCTGAAGAGACATGAGAAGGCTGATATCTAGGTGGAACTGAAAACAGCTTTTCAATAAACAAGAAACCCAAGGCTGGGGTGCAGCTGTTCCATGGTATGCACAAGGCCCTGGGTTCCATCCCCAGCACCAGGAACAAAACAACATACAGCCGCTCCTTGATCAGTTTTGTGTGAAAAAGTGTAGGAAACATCTTTGGTTGTTTTCAACTCCTTCTCTTTTTTCTAACCCCTTTTCTAGCTATAAATTTTGGCTAGCTTAATTATTTTTGTGCAACATTTTGGGAAATACTTGAATCATTTGTAGGATCACTTTACTGCTGAGAGCCGAGTTCCAAAAATGTTTATTTTTTTTTAATGAAACTACTTCTGAGTATTTATGTCATTCAGAAAATTATATATAAGAAAACAATACTTGTCCATATTTTTGCCCTCTCAAAATCACCTTCTTTAACTCCTTTGTGTTTCTCTCTTTTTCTCCTTCTCCTCCTCCTCCTCCTTCCCTTTATTCTGTCTTTCTTCTTAATCTATTTTGTTTAACAATTGTATCTGAAAATGTAAAGGAACAAGGTAACCCAACAATGTAATTGATTGTTGTAAGATGAAAAATAAAAGCAAAGACAGTAAATAAATGAAAAACCCCACCCACCACCATGAACATTAGGTAACTGCCATTTCACATATAAGAAGGATAAAGAGAATGAATGATAAGTAGATGTACAAAATGAGGTCTTGTAACTATGGTTATTACAATTTAGGAATATTGAACTTAATTCATAGAAAAAAAATAAAATTGGATAAGTTAATGAACTTCAAAGAATTTTTCTTCATTATGAAATAATTCATAGGTTATCCTCCCTCCATTCCTTCTCTCCTCCCCTTGTGTGGTGTGTTTTTGACGTTACCATGGTTTGTCTTTCTATCTGGCTTATGCTTAGACTATTTTGCCCTGGGTTCATTTCCTCTTGCATAGAGTGAGTTGACTCTGACACACCTCCCTTAACATCTGACACTAGTTTGTTTTCCCATCAGAGCTAGAGGTGGGAATTGGAGGTTGTGGGTCCTAACCAGGTTCCCAAAGATTGAGGTGGGATGGCAGGATGAGGGCTGGGAGATGAGGGTGAGAGGAGAATGCAGGTAAGGCAGAATGCTCCAACTGTTGAGATTCTTCTAGAAGTCCCAACCAGTTTTCCACCTGCTTGTGTGGTGGAGGAATTCTTTTCCCAGGGAGGGGCTATCTTCAGCCCTAGAGTTGCCACCAATCTAAATTGAACCCCTGGAGTTGTTTCCTTTGTTCTTCCTGATTTGGGGAGGTGTGAAGGGCCAGTAGTCATGGGAATTCTGCTAACTCTTTGGTGGAAACTGTAGAAGGTAAGGTCAGTGTTAGGTCCTCAGGGTTTGTGTCCCATCACCAGTTCTACCTGCAGCTGTGCTCTGCTAGAGGGAAGGGATTTTAATTGCCTGAGGAGGATCTCAGCTGTCAGACTGAATAAGAGGACCCAGAACTTCCTAGTGGGAAAGGGTCCCTTGGGAGAGTCCTTTGACAAAAGCATGAAAGCAAAAAATTCTGGAAAGCACAGAGGTTGAGTTGGCACTTTTATTTTTTGTTTTATTTATTACAGGTATTTCAAGCTTATCAGGTTATCCCCTTGTACTTTATCTTTTTTTTCTTTATTTTTGGTACTATTTACATTTTATTGGCGGGGTAATAATTCAGTTTTTGTGTATAAGAGAATGAAAATGTTGTGCTTTATTTTCAATTCTTAGAAACCTGAATTCCTTTTCACAATTTTAAAATAAATAAATATATATATATATGATTTTTAAATATATATATGTAATTGTATATAATTTTATATTTATGTGTATATATATTATATATATAATTCTTCCTTTTAAAATTTAAAAACAGTACAGTTTCATTAATCTTCCTCTGATAACCATTTTCAGAAAAATGAAAGTAACTTTGCCAATTCTGGTAAAAACTGAAATAAAATGGAAATTTGAAAAAAAAAATGGTTGTTTCAACTTTCAAATGTGTTGCTCATTCTACTCTGCTCAGTCAGGCTGATGTCATTTATGATTTTAATGCACAGGGCATTAAAATCCCATATACTACTGGTCTCTGTGTTAATACTGTCTTCACTTGGGTTGCCCACATGCAGAGCCTAGAGATAAGGATTCCTACAGGTTGTATATTTGGGAGGTAACCTCAGGTAGGGATGACGGAAAGGGAGCAAAGTAGGAAAGGTATTATGAGAACTTTCATTTTTAAGCCAAATTATCACAGGCTGGAAAAGCTTTGGATGTCATTCTTCAGAGATAGCACATCTGAGACAGAGGAGCTGGGGTATTTAAACTCCAAACATCTTCCAATCATTGGATGAGGACTGTGGCTGAGGTTATAAATTCTTAGGCACTTTTAGCTTGTTACATAGTCAGCAAAGCTGATTTCACCTTTTCAAAGAAATATCCCAGGCAAAGCAGCACAGGTAATAGAGGTTATAAGATGAACAAGTGAACATTTAAATCTAATAATAGGAAATGATCAGGGCTTCCAGTGGAGTATTTTTCTACCAATTTACCATCATGTTCAACAGGGATATGGTAGCCAGAGGGATATAAATTGTTTTAAAATTATGGGGCTGGGGCTGTAGCTCAGTGGTAGAGCACTTGCCTAGCATGTGTGAGGCACTGGGTTCGATTCTCAGCACTGCATATAAATAAAATAAAGGTCCATTGACAACTAAAATTTTTTTTTAAAAATTATGTGTTAAAATGTGACTTTGTAGAATTGTAGAAAAAAGAACTAATTCTTTTTTAATGCTTATGTGATTCTTGGGATACACAAGTACCTTCTGAAAAACCATTAATTTATAAATGACAGGGTTTACCAATTTGACTCAAGCATTTGGCTTAATGTGTGCTTTTATTTCCCTCAAGTGACACTTAAAAATACAAAGGTTAGCAAACTCAAGAGTGATGTATTACATAACATTAAAGATCACTTTCCAGGAAACCACAATGGATGATTCAGAAGAAAGAAATTCAGCTACACCTTACTCAAGGAATAAGTATTCACTGGATATACTAACTTGAATAAATTTAAATTAAAGCTCAATTTAGGAGGTCGAAATACTTAAATTCTCTTTTTCTCAGAGGCCCCATCATGATGTTAACAGTGAAGTGCAAATAACAAACCCATAATAACAAAGAGAATGAACACAGATGTGATATCAGGGTGCAGAGTTAGAAAGCCTGTCCACCCAACAATCCATATATTTCAGAGTCCGAGAAGCTGCTGACTAAGGAGAGCCCTTGAGGACTCTCTTGGAGGTGCCATTCAACCTTAGATCAAAATTGCAGAACATCAGGGCAACTGAAAGGACATAGAGAAATAATGGGAATGGGAATGGGAACTGAGAGGTTAACTGCAAGGTTTGTGAAGGAAGGGGCTCTACCAATCTGTGCTCCAAACAGGGAAGTAGCCCAGTATGAACTGCCAGAAAATTCTCCTTCCAAGGAATTCCACAAAGCCCCTTGGGAGAACTAGGATGTTTGGTACAGATGAGAATGGCATGAAAACATTTTACAAATTCTGTCATTTAATGAAACTCTGCAAGGCCTGACACCATTTCTTTCCTAATATCTTAAATGGAAATCTTCTTAGATCCTAGCATGGACCTCTGAATCAGGCCTTCCAGTCAAAGAAAAGATCTGTCAGCTAAAACAAACTTGTTCAAAGGTGAAAGAAACCTATGCCAAGCTCCCCAAGGTATTCATGTTAGCATTTCACTTTGAAATAAGAAATAATTGTTAAACATCACCCAAATTATGGCAAACAGTGAAAGGAGAAAAAAGTCCTAAAAGCTGACCCAGAGGATACAGAGATAATTGTTTTTATTTTTAAATTTTGTTTTAGTTATAAATGAACCCAATATCTTTTTATGTATTTATTTTTATGTGGTGCTGAGGATTGAACCCAGTGCCTCACACATGTGAGGCAAGCGCTTTCCCACTGAGCTAAAGCCCCAGACTCAGGGATAATTCTTTAAGATGATTTCTGATAAAATGTGCTATCTTCAAGGTAATCCAAAAGCCCCCCAAACTCATATAATCTTCCAGAGTGATCAGGAAATGATTACATTCACTAAATGTGAAAAATAATCTGTGAAATAAAAAATGTAATAGATCATGAAAATATCATTTAAGATTATTATAAATTAAGAATATGATGTCAATATAAAAAAATTGGAGAATAATATCAATATTCTATTCTAGAATGAAGAGTGAAAAAAAAGCATAGAAAATGTTTCATAAAATATAAAGCACTCAACATCTGACAAACAGCACCCTGTTAAAAATACACAGAAAGAGAAAGAAAAAATTACACCAAAAACTGTTCCAGAGTAGATGGGAACCATGAGTCTTTAAAATAGGGTTGAAAACCTGGTGCAATGGTGCACACCTGAAAAACCAGCAGCATGGGAGTCTGAGACAGGAGGATCTTGACTTCAAAGCCAGACTCAACAAAATGTAAAATAGGGCTGGGGAGGTGGCTCAGTGGTGGAGTGCCCCTGAGTTCAATCCCTGGTACCAAAAAAAGAAATGTGAAAATAATGATAAAATATCAAAATAGTCAAGTTGATTGCTTTTCAGTATCCATTTGCATATATGCTTGAATTTTTATTTTAGGTCCATATTAATCTTATATATTAAAGTAGATGATGTAGATAAGCTTTTTTATTTTCTTTTATTTCTTGTATGACATTTCATGCTAAAGCAGTATTTTTTGTAGCTCAATTATTTTGTGATAGCTAGAGAATGACTCCATTTATAGTTGCTAAGAATTTTTAATCCATTTCATTACCAGGAAAGAAAATAAACAAGTAAAGATGGCAGGCAAAAAAAAAAAAAAAAAAAAAAACCACAAGGCAGATTTCAACTCTAAAATTAATTCTCAAATACAGTTAAGAGCAGGAGGAAAATGGGCAAATATATGCACAACAAATGTGGATTCTCAGGTTGTCAGTAAATCTGCTAATGAGATTTGGAATTCTAGGTTTAGAATTCTAATTTTTCCCCTCAAGACAGTAAAGGCAATTAATTATGAAATATTTAACTTATTTCAAAGAAAAGATAAATTCAAATTATTATTAATAGATAGTTACTCTATCTCTGTTAATTACAAAGTTTACCTCTTTGTTGCTTATCCTTTCAAAATTACTGGTTAGGCTGTTTTTATTGGTACTGGAGATTGAAATCAGGGGCACTTGACCACTGAGGCACAACCCCAGCCCTATTTTGTATTTTTTTTAGAGACAGGGTCTCACTGAGTTGCTTAGCTCCTCACTTTTGCTGAGGCTGGCTTTAAACTCAAGAACTTCCTGCCTCAGCCTCCTGAGCCTCTTTGATACAGGTGTGCGCCGCTGCGCCTGCCCTGTTTTCTATTTTTAAAGAAGCCTATGATTGGGAAAATCCACACTACATAGTACGTATGCATTTACAAAGTTGGTTTTAGTTGTAACAGAGCTTTTTACATGTCTGTAATAAAATATACACTCCTATTATTCAACTGGCTGAATCAAATACAATAGTAAAATTTTGACACAAATATTTTAGTGAAAGAGTAAGAAAAACTCTACAGGAATCTAACCTGCTGTGCTTCATTTGTGTATACAGTCAGTGGGGTGCCCTGTGACAATGTGAATTCTGCAGCCTGAGATGTGGGATATCAGAAGAGTGCAGGATTAAAAGGTTAACAAGGTAATAGCTAGATAAAGGAATTGGGATTTAGTTTGGCCAGAGGTTATTTTTGTTGTTGCTGTTGTTGTTTTTGAAATAGCTAGCTATTTGTGCCATTTTAGATGGGTGATACTGTGTAAATCACAATGGGGGTCTTAATTTTCTCATCCTTGAAATAAAAGGATTTTAAAATAGCTTTAAGATCTCCTCCATATCTAAATTATATAATTCTCAGAAAGATTAGCACAGAAAAGGTATTGCCTTAAAACAGTTTAAACTGAATGGAGAGACTAGATATGCAGAGGAAATGTTAACTCATAAATTACATTTTCTTTTTTTTTCCCTCTTCCTCATTGTTTTTTTTCTTTAATTTTTATTGTTTGTTGTTCAAAACATTACATAGTTCTTGACATATCATATTTCACACTTTGATTCAAGTGGGTTATGAACTCCCATTTTTACCCCATATACAGATTGCAGCATCACATCAGTTACACATCCACTGTTTTATATATTGCTATACTAGTGTCTGTTGTATTCTGCTGCCTTTCCTATCCTCTACTATCCCCCATCCCCTCCCCTCCCATCTTCTCTCTCCACCCCATCTACTGTAATTTATTTCTCCCCCTTGTTTTTTTCCCCCTTTCTCCTCACTTCCTCTTGTATGTAATTTTGTATAACCATGAGGGTCTCCTTCTATTTCCATGCAATTTCCCTTCTCTTTCTTAAAAGAATCTCTTGGGGCTGGGGTTGCAGCTCCATGGTGACACACTTACCTGGCATGTGTGAGGCACTGGGTTTAATTCTCAGCATCACATGTAAATAAATAAAGGTCTATTGATAATTGAAAAAATATTTTGAAGAAAGAATCTCTGTGGACTATTTAAAAATAATGAGAAGCTAATTATGTGGAAAAAATGTTTGCATACTTGTATGGTGGGAGAGATTGGGGAATTCTCTAATTAAAAAAAAATCAATGCTCTAGCTGAACATGGTGGCACATCCTTGTAATCCCAGCCCCACAGGAGGCTGAGGCAGGAGGATCACAAGTTCAAAGCCAGCCTTAGCAATTTAGCAAGGCTATAAGCAATCTAGTGAGACCCTGTCTCTAAATAAAAAATAAAAAGGGCTGGGGATTTGGCTTAGTGGTGAAGTGCCCTTGGGTTCAATCCCCAATAAAAAAAAGAACAGAACAGAAATTAAAGCTCAATTTCAAGTGTCTAATGTTTGCAAAAACCAAAGTCAGCCATGAATTTGGTTTTGCTGCCAGTTGCTCAAATAGTCCAGACAGGGTCATGTTCTCATCCTGCTACGTATTGCTCCTGAACACCCACTGTGCCCACTGTGTCAGGGGCTTTGCAGATGCTGTTCCCTGGTGTTGCCACAATTTAAACATGAGTCACCTCAAGGACATCTCTTTACCTTTCTCATTATGTCCAAGTCCCCTGCCATGAACTCTCTCAGCTCCTAACCATCTCTCTTCACAGTACAATGCCCTGTTGGAGTTTTCCTGTCCTTGTGGATTTACTTCCAGGTGATTCACCTCCTCTTTCTGTGCTGGAACTCACAAGGGAAGTGCCAATTTTGGTGGCATCTTTGTTTTAGTCACGTTTTTCACTGCTATGACAAAGACCTGACAAGAAAATTTAGAGGGGAAAAAGTTCATTTTGCCTCATAGAATCAGAGGTCTCAATCTGTAGATGACTTTGTTGCTCTGGGCACAGGTCGATGCAGAATGACATGGTGGAAGGGTGTAGAGAAGGAAAGCAGCTCTAGACATGGCACCAGGAAGCACAGAGAGACTTTTCGTGTCACCAGGGACAAAATATATACTCCAGAGGCATGTCCCCAATGACCCACTTCCTCGAGTCACTTCCTACCTACCTGATCCCCAGCCAGTTAACTCCTGTCAGGGGATGAATGCACTGATTATGTTAAGGCTCTCACAACCCAATCATTTCACCTTGGAACTTTCTTGCATTGTCTCACACATGTGCTTTGTGGGGACACCCGACATCTAAACCCTAACAATCATGGATATATATTCCTGGTGTTCTGATGCAGACCCTGGTACCCAGAAGACAAAAAAATACACCTGTGTTAAATGAAATAATTTCATTTCTATCCCCACTAAATTTCATGGCCTAATATTTTTACTGGGTGTTTACATATATTTAGCTACCTAAAAGCTTCCTGTTGTGCTGCGATTACAGTGGTCTACTTGATGCTTTGAATATAGCCCTTGATGCTCTGCCACTGTGGCTTATTTTTTAAAATGGAAGCGTTTCTTTCTCTTCCTCTCTCCCTGCTTTTTCATAATCTCTCCCTGTCCCTGATCTCAGGGGAAATGGGGTTACCTTTCTTTCCCATCCTAGGCAGATTTATCTGTTCTTGTGCACACACCCACCATAGGAAGGAAGGAGTCCAGACTTGGGGGATGATAGCAGAAGATTTCAGAAATGACTGTCTCTCAAATTCACATCAGAATTACAACCTCAGACAGAGAACACCTTTGAATCCTCTCCTTCAAAGCTCCCTGTTCCTGCTGATGTGCAGAATCACAGCTTTGGGGACAGGAGTCCCATGTGTTTCTCCTTTGCTAGCAAAGCAATAAACCATCTTTTTCCCTTTTTCTCAAAATCATCTCCTTGTTATTGGATTGGCAACAAGGAAGGAGCTTTCAGCAACACTAGAATTTTCTATAGTTAATACAGTAACATACTAAGCAGATTGTGGGTTTGTAGCCCAGGAGCAATAGGCTATACCTGTAGCCTAGGTGTGTACAAGCTAGACTGTCCAGGTTTGTGGAAGGAGGATGTAACTGTTGATGCTTTGACTATATCCCTTGTGGCTTTGAAATTTACATTTTTCTTTTCTTTTTCCCAACCTTCTCATCCCTGATCTGCTCCTTCCTGATCTTCATTTCCCTAGCCTTTTCTCTGATCTTCTTTTCCCTAACCTTCTCCTCCCTAATCTTCTTTTCCAGGACCTTCTCCTTCCTGACCTCTTTTGTGATCTCATTTTCTCTGAGTCACCTCTTTGAAACCCCCCTGTTCCTGCTGATGGGCAGAACCACAGCCTTTGGGACAGGAGTCCCTGTGTTTCTCCTTTGCTAGCAAAGCAATAAACCATGTTTTTCCTCTTCCTCATTATTGGATTGGATTCGGAGACAAGGACTGAGCTCTTGATAAGAAGGAAATGGTCTAACAGTGCAACTCTTGCAATGTGTTGCCATATTTAAGTGGTATATGACTGTATTTAGGAAGTACGTTGTTAGAATGATGAGACAGCTGAAGGACAATGTCACACAATATAAACAAAAACAATATTGATAAAGCATTAGTTCCAATCCAAAACCTGATTCATGTGCTTTGGTGGTTGTTTCCCAGTGTTATCCTAAAATAGGGTGAATGATATTCACCTTGTGACTACGCTGGTTGGTTTTAAATACAAAAATGAGATATTTCCTGAATTGTTTTCTTCTGTTATCTTTAAGCTGAATCTATCTATCAAAACCGAGTCAGGAAAAAATAATGAACAAAGTGCAGACAGATGTTGTTAATTATATTATAGGAGCTCTTTGGTCATAAGTAGTAGAGACAAAAATGAAGCAGGTTCAAGAGCAAGGAGTCTTTATCAGCTCACAAAGACTAATCCCAGTGGCTCTGGAGGCCGAGACAGGAGGATCATGAGTTCACAGCCAACCTCAGCAATGGCAAGGCACTAAGCAACTCAGTGAGACCCTGTCTCTAAATAAAGTACAAAAATAGGGTTGGGGATGTGGCTCAGTGACCGAGTGCCTCTGAGTTCAATCCCTGGTACCAAAAAAATATAATAATAATAATAATAATAATAATAATAATAATAATAATAATAATAATTTAAAATAAACAAACTAAGTTTAAAAGGCAAGTCAGGGAACCCCTGGAATCCAATTTGCTTTGTCTTGAGCTCAGTTGACTTTCCTTTCTGCTTGCATTAGCATTCACTTAAGCCTCAGGTAGGATCACGGGGTGGCCAAGAGGGACCTTCAGGGACCCATTTCTTACCAGGTTACCCAAAAGAAAAAATCGTCCACAGGCAGTACCTGTTGACCTGTCTTACCTCATGGGCAGTTCCAGAGCCAGTTATTTCAACATTTGATCAGTTAGGACTGAGTTAAAAACAAACAAACAAACAAACAAGAAAAAAACTGCCTTTGAGTAAACATCAGGATAGGTCCTTTGCAGGATTTTCTGGCAGAGTGGGAAGCTAGGTGTTCCTGGAGGAAAAGTGTCATGCTCTGTGGATGGAAGGAAAACTGGGAAAGTAAGTAAAATATGTTTATCATAATGATTATCCTGGTACTGAGATTACCAATAATCTGTCAGGTCCATTTTGCTTGACTGTGTTTTTCAAGAATTCTATGATATTCATCTATTGTCAGATGAGGATACAAACACCCATGAGATTCTGTATGCAATAATACACTCTGAACTCTAGGGCGCCATATCATACAAGGGATTATTAAGACTTATTTTTTTAATGATAGGCATAGAATAAGCAGAAGACTCAACCAAAACACTTTGACCCCCAGCGTTTTAGAATGACGAAGAGTGTTCCTGTGATTTCT
This sequence comes from Spermophilus citellus, assembly GCF_964194105.1. Lineage (NCBI taxonomy): Eukaryota > Metazoa > Chordata > Mammalia > Rodentia > Sciuridae > Spermophilus > Spermophilus citellus. The sequence goes on along the minus strand of NC_138192.1, from coordinate 374,611 downwards.
CTTTTTTTACATGTGCCTGACCTAAAGAAAGAATCTGAAATGCTTTTTTTCCAGCATTAATGGGTCACTGTCTCTAAAGGAAGTTTATCTGTTTGCTATGAACTCTGGCTGCTCATGACAACCCAGCCCCTATTTCCCTGCACTTTATGGCGTAGGAGAGCATTTTCTCAACCTCTTGCTTTTGAATCATGTGTTATTATTTTATCTTTGGTGCTGCAGACTGTCCTACCCACACCTGAATCTAGGAGTTGGTGGGGTCTTGACAGAGCAGTTGTCATTGCTATCCTTTGTCCTTTGGCAGGGTTCATCTAGTGGGTCTCATTTACTTAATCCTAGGAGAAATGGTCAGAATGATTATCTGCAATTGAAACTTACTGAGGTGTTTGTGCTTTCTCTCATGCCCTCATCTGTCACAGTTTTTCAAAGGATCCAGGTTTGGAAGGTTCTATGCATGGTTGCCCAGGAAACATACTGTTGAGTTTTGCCTGCAGGTTTTCAGGGGAGTGCCCTGGGAAACACCTACAAGGGAATAAGGAAATGAGATATTGGGCAGGGAAAAGCCATCCTATGATACCGTTATACCAAAGGCCGTCAGCTGACCCTATGGGGAGCTGTGGAGCTGTGTGACCCTTGGAAGTGAGGCCAGGACACTGGGCTTTCAGACCCCAATGGGGACCAGTCACTGTATGAGGACTGCAGGTGAGCACTCCCTTTGAATTAGGACAGTTCTTTCACAGGTCTGACTGTGAGCCCTTAGCATTCGATACTCCCAGCTGGGGAAAGGAGTGTTTTTGTCTGTCCTTTGGGGATCTTTGTCCCTATTTTTAGGACAACACAATACAGCTTTGCTTATAGTAAACTTAGTGTTTTCGGTAGATATTGAAAATAACACTTGAGCGATCTCAATAACTAGGACTAAAATCTAATCGAAGCCTTTGACATTTGTTATCTTGTTGTCAAAACCAGCCAGTTTGATTTAAGGATACATTTTGTTAAAATTTTTCCAAACTTTCTACCTCTTCCCAAGGATTCCATTTCCCCTCTACAATGGGTTGTCCTCAGCCTGAGGAAGTCCCTTGAGTTTCTTCTCATCCTTGACATAGGTTGGCAACAAATCATATTTTGTTGTTCCTGGATTTGGAAATGCCTTGATACCCTTGCCATTCCCAAATGCTATTTTTTTAAAAGATCCTTTTTTGATGTACATGACAGTAGAATGTACATACATGGATTGCAACTTCCTAATCTTGTGGTTGTACTGGCTATGTACTCATATATGAACATGGGAAAGTGATGGGATTCATTCTACTGTCTTTCCTGTTCCAGATGATATTTTCAGTAATCTGAGTTGAAAGTTTCCTTTGTTTTTTGCTTCTCCTGTCACTGTAGACAAGAGTCTAATTTCCAGACAACTGATCACGATGTTTTCCTTAAAAAAATATTTTTTTTTTAGTTGTTGATGGCCCTTTATTTATTTATTTATATGTGGTGCTGAGAATGGAACCCAGTGCTCCACCACTGAGTTACAACCCCAGCCTCTCATGTTGGGTTTTAATTAGAAATTTACAAACATCCAAATTGTTATTTCCCTCCATGCAACCTATTTACCTTTTTGTAATATTTTTGTCTTTTATAGTTGATTGTTTTGTGCATGGTTTTCTTCAAGTTTATCCTATTTCTCTATTCTGCAAGTTTGTGTTTCTCACCCAAATTAAGATGTTTTCAAATATCAGTTCTACAAATACATTTCTGCCCTAATCCTTTTATCCTTTTCTTCTGGGACTCATAGACCACTTTAGTTTTTTTTTTCTTTTTTTTTTCTATTCCAGAAGTCCCTTAGCTGTCAACTTTTGTGAACTTTTTTCTCCCTGTTGTTGAACCGTGTAATTTCTGTTGATCTCTCTTCAAGTTTACTGATATTGTCATCAGCCATATATGTTCTGTTACATGAATTCTGTATTTAAGACTAAGTGGTGTTTTTCAATTTTAAAGTTTTTATTGGGTTGCTTTTACTATATTTTATTTCTAATATTCCCCATCTGTTTATAATTTCAGTTGTTATAACATGGTATCAGTTATAATAACTGCTTTAGCATCATTTTCTGATAATTAAAAAAAACATCTTGGCTTGGCAACTGATCATTGTTTTTCCCTTAAACATGGTCACATTTTCCAAGGTTTTCTATATTGTTATAGTTTAAATATCAGGTGTCTCCCCAAAGCTCATGTGTGAGACCATGCAGGGAGGTTTAGAGATAAAATGGTTGGGCATGAGAGCCTTAACCTAGTCAGTGAATTAATCCACTGATGGGGATTAACTGGGTGGTGACTGTAGATGGGTAGAGTGTGGCAGGAGGAGGTGGATCACTGAGAGGTGCCCTTGGGTTATATATTTTGTCCGTGAGAGCAGGCCCCCCCACCTCTGCTTCCTGGTACCATGTGCCCAGCTGCTGTCCTCTGCCACACTCTTCAACCATGATGTCCTTCCTCACCTTGAGCCCCAAGGACTAAGACCTCTGAAGCCCTGAGACCCCCAAATAAACTTTTCCTCCTCTAATAGTTCTTGTCAGGTGTTTGGTTGCAGCAGTGAAAAAGTTAACTCAAGCATATCAATTCATTCTGGGTTTTTATCCTGGTTGTTGCTGATCTCATGTGGCATGCACTCTTGGTTTCTGTTATACTCTCCTTGGGAATGGGGATGTTATTATTTTATGAGGCAGTTAGTCGGGTCACACCTGGGCTCTGAGGTCTGTGTTGTACAGATGGCAGAGGAACTCTGAGCTCAGCCCTTTTAGCCTTTGCTATGTGTGTGTGGTGTACACATTTCAGAGGTAAATCTCAGCTTTGTTTCATCAGAGCATCTTGCTTCTGTCCCCAGAAGTTTAATCCATGAATTGCATTTTCCCTTATGATCAATGTTCATAATTACCAATTAAACATCAATGAAGCCTATCAAAAGAAGTGGGGCATGTCAGTTACAGAAAATCTTGCCTCCTCTAGACCTGTTACAAAGAATGATATGAATATAATTAGTTTTAAAGTAGATCATGAAGTGATTCCAAAATTAAAATGGAAACACAAGGATAATGTATATATAATATATAAATATATATTTTTTAAAATGAACAAGTTTTAAAGACATGACCTACTTTTAAGAATTATTGTATTGGACTGAGGTTGTGGCTCAGTGACAGAGCACTTGCCTCTCATTTGTGAGGCACTGGGTTTGATCCTCAGCACCACATAAAAATAAACAAGCAAAATAAAGATATGCTGTCCATCTATAACTACAAAATTTAAAAATATTAAAGAACTACTATATGGTGACATTAAGACTGTATTGTTAAAATGACAAATATATCAATAAAATAAAATATTCCTCAGATGTAGACCAAGGTATATCCAATCAATTATTTTCAACCAATGTTGAATTGAATCCATGGAGAAAGGAAAGTCTTTTTGACAAATGAATCTAGATCAATTTTACAGACTACTCATATATTAAAATTAAGTAAATTCAAGGTGGAGCTAAGGCCTGGACAAAAAATACACAACCATGAATCTTCTCAAAGAAAACAGGAAGACACTATCTTTAACATATTGAGGATGCGTACATTCATCAGACAAAAACCTCTGCTCATTGTAAAATATTAACTTTATCATCATTAAAAAGAAAACTCATAAAAAAGAAAGAAATTTCCTGCTAATAAAAAAATACCAAGAAATTGAATAGTCAAACCACAAGTGGAAAAAAGAAAAAAAAGATTTGTGTTACATAAGTCGGACAAGAACTTTTATCTATAATGTTGAGAGCCACAGCCCAAGGGGCCCCAGCAAACTTCCAGCTGCCAGCAAACTTCCAGCTGCCGGCTGATGATTGGCTCACAGCTGCACACAGCTCTTCAGGAAAACCTTCAGAGCCCAACTGCCACCACCTGCTTCCCACAAGCCTCTCAACCTCCCCCACTCCTCCTGCTCTTGAGGCTGATTGGCTGGGTCGTGTGGTCAGAGCCAAAAAAGTCCCCCATTGAGCAGCTCCGTGGTCTGAAATGGTGGGGAACCAACCCAATGAGCATCACCGCAGAGGAGCCAATCAGCCGGCAGCTGGAAGTTGGCTGGCAGCTGGAAGTTTGCTGGGGCCCCTTCGGCTGTGGCTCTCAACACTATAATATATAAAGAGCTCCTATCAGCCAATGTTATAAAGACAAAACACCCAATCAAAACGGCACACACTTTTGAACATCTCTAAAGGAGACATAAGAATGATCAGAAACACAAGAATGTGAAAAAGTGTACAGTATTATTAATTATCTTAGAGAAATGAGAACCATAAAAATACAATATTTCTCACCCATGTTAATGGACACCGATAAGAATGACAATGCTAAATGTTGGCCATAAAATGGAGCAACTCTATAAATGCTGATGGGAATGTAAAGTTATGTAAATACTTTGGTGGTTTCTCCTATGTAAGTACACATCCATCCCCCAACAAAGGAATTTCTAGCTATTTATGCAAGATAAATAAAAGCACATGTTCACAGATTGATGAAAACATTCATCCCAAATGTATCACATAGCTCCAAACTTGAAACAATTCAAATGCTCATCAGCAAGTGGGTAGAATAAGAATTCTTGCTACAGTCACACAATGGGATACCATTAACAATAATAAGGAAATGAATCAGGTTGACATAAGCCACACCATCAATGAATCCTATAAACACACGTTGAGCAAAATAAGCCAGATTTAACAGATGATATGCTGTAGGATCTTATTTCTTTGAGGTTCAAAAATAGGACTAGATTGATCAAAATCAGGATGGTAGTCCTTCAGTTGGAGATAGAGCTGAATAGGAAAGGCAAGAGGGTGGTTTCTGCAGGGATGGAAATGTCCTGTGCTGCATTTCTCTTCGGATAACAGTTGCAAAAACCATCAACTGAATACTTGCGGGCTGGGCTGTGCATTTTATTGCATGTATATCACACCTCAATACAAAAGGAACCCAGAGAGGAGAGGGGAAGGTGGCAGAGCAGAGAAAGGAAGCGTCTCAGTGAAAACAAAACCGAAGCCAGCACTTTCCTGGGGACAGGAGCTCAAGGTGAGCACTGCTCCCAAAGCCTCTGCCAGCACAGAACTCACTGGCAGGTGATGGAAAGGGTCCCAGGAGCTGAGTGTGTGTCCCCATACAGCTTGGACAGCTGTGATCAGAGACAGGGTGGGGGCTCCTGGGAGCTTGTAAAGAGTTACCAAGCCAACAGAAAAATTCCCAGAGGTGCCTGAACGAGAGAGACTGAGGGGCCACCAGGACTATTTTGCCTGGACCACTCAGCCTCTGGATCCCAAGGGAGAAAAATCCCATAATAGCTGGCGCCCCCTAGGGGCTAGAGTGAGGATGCCCACTGGTCCACACAAGCGCATCTGCACTCCAGTGGTTACTGGCTAGCACCATTTCAGCACCCTGAGTCTACCACACCCAGTACTGGGAGGCTGGAAACCAAGAGCGCCTACACCCGCTGGCAGCTGGCGAGGAGCACGAGGACCCAAAATGTGGAGACTGAAAATCCATCCCTGCCAGCAGGTTTGACCACAGCACCTGGAACAAGTCTTCCAACAAAATGCAAGACCAAATAGATTCACAACTGAATTCTAACCAACCTTTAGAGAAGAACCAACACCAGTCATTCTCAAATTGTTCAATGAAATTGAAAGGGAGGGAACACTTCAAAATACACTCTATGAAGCCAATATAACCCTGATAACAAAACCAGAGAAACACACATCAAGGAAAGAAAACTAGAGACCAATAGCCCTGATGAGCATAGATGGAAAAATCCTTAATAAAATATTAAAAGAACACATGCAAAAACACATGAAGAAGATAATGCACCTTGATCAAGTGGGCCCCATCACAGGGATGCAAGGTTGATTCAACATAGGCAAATGAATCAATATAATTCACCACTTAAGTATAATTAAGAACAAGAATCATATGATCATCTCAATAGATGCAGATAAGGTCTTTGACAGAACTGAGCACCCATTTTGGTCAAAAGCACTGGAGAAGGTAGAAATGGAAAGAACTTACCTCAACATTATAAAGGTTATATATGACAAACCCAAAGCCACCATCACATTGAATAGAGAAAAACTGAAAGAATTACTTGTAAACGTAGGGACAAGGCAAGGATATCCACTTTCACCACTCCTTTTAAAAAAATGATATGCTCTTTTTTTATTAGTTGTTCAAAACATTACAAAGCTCTTGACATATCATATTTCATGCATTTGATTCAAGTGGGTTATGAACTCCCATTTTTCCCCTGTATACAGATTGCAGAGTCACATCGGTTACACATCCATGTTTTTACATACTGCCATAGTAGTATCTGTTGTATTCTGCTGCCTTTCCTATCCTCTACTATCCCCCCTCCCTTCCCCTCCCCTCCCATCTTTTCTCTCTGCCCCATCTACTGTAATTCATTTCTCTCCCTTGATTTTTTTTTTTTCTTTAGTTATACGGGACAGTAGAGTGTACTTTGAAACGAGATACATACATGGAGTATAATTTTCCATTTTGTCACCACTCCTTCTGAAATATAGTTCTTAAAGAAATCAGGCAAGAGAGGGAAATTAAAGAGATACATACAAATAGGTAATGAAGAAGTCTAACTATCACCAGGCATGGTGGTGCATGCCTGTCACTCTTGTGACTCAGAAGGTCAATCCCTGGTACAAAAAAAAAAAAATAACTATTTCCGTTTGCTTGAGGACCTGATCTTATATCTTGAAGACCTCCCCAGAATACTAAAAGACTTCTATATCTGATAAATCAGTTTAGCAAAGTAGCAGGATACAAGATCAACACAAATAATTAGCTTTCCTATACTTAAATAGCAGTTCTGCTGAGAAATGAATCAGGAAAACCATCCCTTCACAATAACCTAAAAAAACCTTGGAAATTAATCTAATTAGAAGGCAAACATGATCTATAATGAAAACTACATAACACTGAAGAAAGAAATTGGAGAAGACCTTAGAAGATGGAAAGACCTCTTACATTCTTGGAGAGGCACAATTAATGTTGTCAAAATGGCCATACTACCAAAAACAATATACAGATTCAATTTAATCCTCATCAGAATATGGATTAAATTCTTCATAGAAACAGAAAGTATCATCCTTAAATTTATTTAGAAGATTAAGAGACCCCAAAAGACTAAGCAATTCTGAGCAAGAAGAGGGATGCAGTACGTATCACAACACCCATCCTCAATTACACTACAGAGCCATGAAGACAGAAAGGGTATGGTATTGACATTAAAATAAACATGGTGGCCAGTGGAACAGAATAGAAGACACAGAGACAAACAAATTCTTCCAACCACCTGATACTTGTCAAAGGTGCCAAAATATATATTGGAGAAAATACAGCCTTTTAAATAAATGGTACTGGGAAAACTGAATATCCATGCGTAGAAGAATTAAATGAGATTCATACCTGTCACACTGAACAAAAGCCATCTCAAAGTAGATAAAAAGACTTAGGAATTATACCAGAAACCCTGCAAGTGCTAGAAGAAAGGTAGGGTGAAGCCTCCACCATATTGGTATAGGCATCAATTTCATCTAGACCCTTAAAGCTCAAGAAATAAAACCAAGAATCAATAAATGGAATGCTATCAAATTAAAAAGCTTCTGCAGAGCAAATGAAACCAGACAGTGGATAGAGCACCTAAGGGATAGAAGAAAATCTTGGCCAGCTGCTCCTCTGACAGGGAATTAGTATCCAGAAAATATGAAGAACTCAAAAAGCTTAACACCAAAAAAAAAAAAAAAAACCAAACCAAAACAAAAAACAACAACAAAATACTCAAATAACCGAATCAGCAAATGGGCAAAAGAACTAAGCAGATACTTCTCAAAGGAAGAAACGCAAATGGCCAACAAATTAATATTTTAAAAGTTTACAATTTCTAGCCCTCAGGGAAATGCAAATCAAAACGACCCTAAGATTTCATCTTACTCCAGTCATAATGGTAATGAACAAGAATACAAATAATAACAAAAGCTGAAGAGGTTGTGGGGCAAAAGGTACACTTGTACATTGTTTAGTGGGACTGCAGATTAGTACAACCACTCTGGAAAGCATTATGGAGATTCCTCAAAAAATTAGTGATGGAACCACCATGTGACCCAGCTATCCCACTCCTTGCTATTTTATGCAAAGATCTAAAATCAGCACACTGTAGTGATATAGGCTCCATAATGTGTGTAGCATTTCAATTTGCAATAGCTAAAGTATGGAATCAATCCAGGTGCCCATCAGTAGATGAATGGATTAAGAAATCATGGTGTATATACACAATGGAGTTCTACTCAGACATGAAGAAGAATGAGATGTGGCATTTGCTGGTAAATGGATGGATATGGAGGACAGCATGCTAAGGGAAATAAGCCAGACTCAGAAAGCCAAGGTTGAATGTTTTCTCTTATATGTGGCAGCTATAGTAAAATAAAGTAAAGGGGCAAATTCAGGATAGGGTGGCATAAAGATACAGGGAAGTGCTGGGGATGTGGCTCAAGTGGTAGTGCTGCTCTCATCTAGTGTGCGTGAGGCGCTGGGTTCGATTCTCAGCACCACATAAAAATAAAGATATTGTGTCCACCTAGAACTAAAAAATAAATATTAAAAAAAAGGATACAGGGAAGATGAGTAGTGTAGAAGAAGGAGATAGAGAGGCAGAGTGGAGGGGTATGGAAGTGGAGACAATGTGGCATGAATTCTTAATAAACCATGTTATGTACATACATAAATATATTACAGGGAACTTTACCTTATGTATAAGTAAAAAGAGCCAATAAAATATAAATAAATAGAAGTCTATCAGAGTAGAGGAAGGGGAATGGGAGAGGGGAGGGAGCATGGGAAGGAAAAAATGGGGGGATCCTGAACTGAAATCAAGTTCCATGCATGTATGAGTGTGTGGAGAGGAACCCAACTACTGCATATAACTATAAAAATAAATAAATAAAAGAGGAACCCAATGATAACTTACCACTATGTATAAGAAATCAAAAACAAAATACACATGAAAATCCCAAGTCTTAGCATCCATCCAGCAGGATAAACTTGCCCAAAACAGTTTGTAAAGCTAAAGGCAAATGTTCACTAAGCCTTCACCCAGGACTTCCCTCCTAGGTATGTTTGGAAACAGAAATGAACAGAAAAAGCCAGTCTAGACTATTTCTAATAGCATTACTTAAATGACCAACTACTGAGTATATTCATATACAGCAATGAAAACTACACAACATGTAATAATATGAGAAAGTCTCAGGACTGGAATATTTATTTAAACTGAAAGAATACTTAACATGCGAGTTCATTTATGTAAAATTTTAAAATAACTAAAAATTTTTCCACACTTTCTTGTATGTATGCTTTATTGCAATTTCAGAAAGTGCACTATAAACAGAGAAGGCGAATGTTATATTGTCAGAGAGGGTCGAGGTCAAGAGGAAAAGGGGGCATAGAGAAGAAGCAAGGAATTTATATTCAATTTTTACTTTCATTATCAGAAAAACACAGTATCTCTTTTATACCTTTGTTCAATTTTTTTCTTCATTGATTTTTACTATATTCTTCCCAGAATAAAATCACAAATCTTGAGCCCTTTGAATGCCTTTGTTTTTCTCTTCCATATACACTTAGCATTGCGCTTTTACAGTTCACCAAATGTCATACCTTATTATCTTGCTGCATATTTTATGCATAGATACTTCTTTCTATATTTGCTTTTTACAACTTTGCTGGCTTTCCGTTGACTCCCAAATGCTCATTTTTCAGGGAGTCTAATACCTTTTGCAAATCTGTTAGACCCCTTTCAGCTTTTACAAAGTACATCAACCTTTATGATTGCACTATTAAACAGTGTGATTAACAAATAAATTTTTGAAATTAGGAAATAAACAGGCTCTAAAAGAAGTCATAATTTAAGTAGATTGTTAATCTCTTATTTAATTTATATATGGTATTTAATCATAAGTTAGCACTATAGCCTCAGATTATTGTTCATATCCAATTATGTCTTACTCTGCAATCCAGTAATTTTAGTGTGAATAATTGCTTTTTGCAATAAATATATTACCTGAATAGGAGGATGGGTTAATTCAATATCTATATAATTATAAGCATTTTTCCTTTGAAACTTCAGTATTAATACAGGGACAACATAGGATTCTGAGAAGTCAAAAGCTTTGCAAATCAGAGAATTTCTTATGCATATATTTTGTTTGGGAAAATAGCTTGGTCTTAAATACATACAGTTGCAGGAAAATGCAAATGTCATCAGCAACTGATATAAAGTTTGTTTCTTGAAAATGAATCAGTTGTTGTTCTATTTGTGCCTGCTGTGTTAGGGTACCACAAGAATATGTTCATAAATCATGTTACATTGATGACAATTTTCACTATGAATTCCCATAGAAGAGATCACAAATCCATTTTTTTCAGAAAAGGAACCTAAACTTAGGGAGGTAAAATGATGTGAACAGACCACATGTGTGGTTAATCCCCCCATGCTGTTCCTGGTTGTTCATGATCAACAAAGACTTGCTTAGAAGTGTGGCTGCTCTAGCCCCACCTGTTCATCTAGAAAGATGTCAATCAGTAACTGAACAAAGTAGTTGAGAAGCTGTATTCAGAGAATTGGTAGAGATATTTGGCACTGAGACTGGCAATGTGAAATAAATATTTATATATTTCACCTGCTGGCTCATGACAGAGGTCAAAATCAGTGGAAAAATAGTTGGATGAAGTAGTTTATCTTTATTACTATATAAAACTGGAGATGTCACATTTTGTTGGGTCATCCCTAACATCAAACATAGTGGCCGCATACAGGAAAGTATGGATCCATTGAGCATCTGCTTGCTTTACCTCAGGATGCTTATAGCTCCAGGCTTATGTTTATAAACCCAGCTTCCTCTGTGGGAAGAAAACACATCTTTCTAATATTTGCAGAGAGACCTGAGGTTCTTGACTGCAATTGGTCTGTTGGTCATACCCCAAGTACTGGCACAGACCACCACGCATGGTAGCAGGGTCTTCTTGTTGGATAGATGATGGACGATCACATACTGAACAAACTCACACCGCATTTTCAAACATACTGCGTTAAGACAATCATATCAACAGCTATGTCACTGAAGGAGTGGGGGAAGTATTTCTATTTTCATTTCAGCAGTTTCCATATGAGAGAACGGATATTCCAGGAGTGGAATTTATAGATGTGAGGGCTAATGCACACGTTCTTTTGGAGTAAGTAAGGGGACTTTAGAGACAAGAGTGAACTTCCCCTGGTAAGTGAAATAGTGTACATTAATGAGTGAAGTGTTTTTAGTAGGAGCATAACTTGGAGTCTTGATTTTCTTACCCATATATCAATCCTGTTTTTCTTTTCCTGACTTTAAAATGTTCTATAAATTGTTATTTGTTATGACTTTCTAGTAGTCAGTCCATTTACAACCAAAAATATGGGTGAGGGTTATATTTGTTTTGATTATGGGTAAACACTTCTTCTCTATTTTCAAATTTATGCCTTTGTTGTTGAGTTTGTTGAAAATATGGAAATTTTAAGTTTTGTGTGGATAACAGTGAAATATTATGGTATGCAATGAAACCTGGGTAGTTTATTTAAGTAATAAAAGTGCAATGTCTCCAGCAACTTGCAAGTCATTAGAGACAGTTCTCAGAGGTACCCTAATGCCTCATAAGTCAGCATGACCCTGCTGGAAATTTGATGAAGGATTCCCTGTGCAGTCTAGAGTTGAGGAGGAAGGATTAGGATTGAATTCTGCATTCAGAATATTCCCACTTCATCCAATAAGGTGAGGGCAGAGTAATCAATCTCTATGTAAAATACAGGAGCATCATCCCTAGAGTTAATTCAGAGTCAGAGAAAATATAATATCCTCCACACTCAAGCAAATACTTTCTTTATTGAGAGTAGGTCAACCAGAGCCCAAGCTGCTTACAGAAAACAAATGAAATACAATAATCTTTGAAGTACAGAGCAACAATGCCAAGTGCTCACATAATCTATCAAAGGACAAATGGGTAAGCAAAGTCCCTTCCTAGTTTGGTGGTGCTGTGAATGTCTGGTAAGTGAACATTTCCAATTCATATGCAACTGCAGGTTCAACACGATTTATGGAAAACAGGAGATGGTGTATAGAAAACAATGGAAGGGAAGTTGTTAAGGAATAAGTTTTAAAAGACTTTAAGAAATATTTTCAAGAAACGAAATTCATGACAGCTTCCAGTTGGCAGTTTCCCCAAAGGGTACAAATGCAATGATTAACTCCACCTTTTTTTTGAAATAGTAAACAGAAACAGAATATAAAGAAAAAACAAACAAACCCAGAGTAGTTGAGCTTTTTCCTGGCAACCAGATGAAGTCCCCATTGATAAGAAGGAAAACACTTCATTGTCCCCTCTTGTGAAGGCTGGCTTGAGATGGGCTGTTATGCTGTTTGTACAGCATCAGCAAGTCAATCTGTGTTCATAAAATATTTGCTTTCCCCCCCTGTGAGTCACTGAATTCTTAGGATTTTCCTTTTAAACATTATGTCCTCCATTCAGATTGTAGGTTCTGCTCTAGAACAGGGATTGCCAACGTTTTTCTGCCAAGGGCTACATAGTAAATATTTTTGGTCTGTTCAGCAGGTGGCCCCATCACAATTGTTCAACTCCGCATTAAACTGCTGAAATCCATGAGATGACGAAGGTTAGCAAAGTTTGAGTAAGAAAGTTCTAGAACAGGGCAGCACTGCCAACAGAAGTCGGATCCCAGGGCCCTGCCTCACTTCACTACAGCTGTATTTATAGCAGGAGGAAAGGAAGTGACGTGAGCAAGCAGAAATGCTCCAATTGGTTATAGACATAGCCTAATTAGTTGGCAAGCTGTGATTGGCTGAAGCTTGAGTCCATCAAGAATACCCTCTTAAGTTAGATTGTAGTTTGTTTTCTTTCTCAAGTTATGTTGCCTGCCTATGGAGGCAGCTGTGGGCCCAGTCTTATCACCCAAGTATGGAAACAGGCTTAGGCCAAACTTACTAATCTCTCAATACTGGGAAGCCAGCAATTGCCCATAAATTGTGTTCCAATAAAATTAGCCACAAAACCAGGAAGAAGGCTGGATTCAGGCCAGTAATTGGCATCTGTCTTTGTAGAAGATTGTTCATGGCAGAGCCATGCCATTGGGTTAACTTAAGCTTGACTAGTTACAGAGGTGGTTGTGGTTACATAAATAGCCAAGATGTAAATGACTGCTTGACCCTGTCTCAGCAGCCCAAGCTGCATGACCTGGAATAATTCTGGTATCACAAGTAACAAAATAACTAATAATTCCGGTCTAACCAAGTGGGAATTGTGGATGGTTCTCAGAAGTTCCCATGTTCTGATTGTTACGGATTCTTTTGGAAATACCAAGTTGTATTTTCATTTACATGCTTATACTAGTATCTGTTGAAAATTATTTTTGAACCACCTTGTTGTGTTGTAGGTAATACAAAGGAATTGTTTGAAAACCTTGTGAATGGAGACTGTTACAGGTCCAATCTTGACATGATGAATAAAACATATTCTGTTTTACTTTTTTTGTTAAAAATCTTTTTTTTTGAAGCTACATTGTGAGGTTATTTTACTTTGCACAAGGCTGTTTGTGAAAGTACACTATCAAGTTAGTTCTGATGGGAGTGGTAGAGTATTAAGACTCTTAAGAACATGAACTTGAAAATCAGATAAATCTATACTGTACCCTAGCAATGCCTCTCAACTGGATTTTGGGATTTGATGTAAATGACATGACTTCTTTGAGCCTCTATTTCTTCATCTTCCTGGAAGAGACAGTGGATAATGTGTGTCAAATTGACAGCTATTATGGTATTATCTTCAGTAAGACAGATGAAGCTACTCCCTCGCTGCAGAGTAGGTCCTGCTATTAATGACATCCTCGATGAAGTGGATGGCTGTCCTTCCACTTGTCACTTAGCCACTCTGACTTCTGGACCCTTCCCCTGGACTTTCCTTGTTTCTAAGTGGTTGAGAGTAAGGCTGTTCTCATGTCTGGTCCCAAGCATAGGCACCTGACCTATCTTGTCCAGAGGATGAATTCACACATGGGCAGATGACCCCTTTCAGCCCATGAGATCCAGTTCTCACATTCACCTTTTAAAAAGAGAAGTCAGAAGCATGGGCACTTGGAGGTGTTGGCAGGGACCTTGGCCTGAAGCTGGGCCCACCCATGCACTTTTCACTAGTGTTAATCATGTGCAAAATTGGTATTGCTGCAAGCTTTGTCTGTCTTGAGGTGGGTTCCTGTCGCTTGGTGTTGGATGAGTAGTTACAAATGCACCTGATTATTTTATGTTTCTTAGCAGGTCAGTTTATATCAAGTGAATGATGTCTCAAAATGCATTTTTCAAATGTATTTTTTCCACTCTCTGGTGGAATGGCAGATATGCTTGAATGCCTGCCTTCTCAATCTTTCCTTTTTCTGCCCTGCCTCACCCTGTCCCTCCTCTTCTTCTTCCTCCTTCTCCTCCTCCTCCTCTTCCTCTCTTCCTCCTCTTCTTCCTCTTCTTCTTCCTCCTCTTCTTCTTCTTCCTTTCTCTCTCTCTCTCTGTATCTCTCATTTTTTGACTTTAGGGAGCAGAATCAGAATAATCATGTAGCAAGACCTACACTTGTTCCAAGGCTCAGACATTTGATTTTGTCTAATAATTCTTGATCTGGTTTTGTCTAAGAACACAAAATCAGATGTCCAGTCTGAGAATGGTAAAGCTCTCTCCTTTTCCCATAGGAGAACCCTTTGTCCTAAGGGATAAATACCCTGCCCAAGGTCATATAGCAGTTGTCCGAAAGGTTTGGGAGCCAGGCTTCCCTCTCAATGTCCTTCTGTGTACTTACAGGCCATCTCTTTTCTGCTACATGAATCTACATGCATATGATTTCTCACATAAAAGCAGGAAACAGCCACAGATGTATCTGTTTTGTACACAGAATCTAATTATACCCATAAAAATAATAGCATCTGTTTAGATGCAGGTAATAGCTTACCATAGCTGTAAAAACTTGTTAAGCAGCATTTTTAAAGTACACAGGCTGCTCTGGATGGTGCATTAGCTGCCACATATTTATATCTTTGTGTGGATTTTCCTGGAGCTTGAATTACAAATAAATATGAAATGACCTTGGAATGAAATAAGCAACTTGGGAAGTTACTTAAGCACAGGAAGCCTCAGTCTCCTCATTTGTAAAATGGTTATAATATTGGTGATTTCAGCCAGATAATGTAAGTAAACATCAACACAGCCAGTGCCCGTGAGGTGTGCAGCCCTGGGCCGGGCACAGGATTTCTTGTTCTGCTCAGGTTGTGTTATGGTTTGGATCTGAAATGTCTCCCAAAGCCTCATGTGTTCCAGGTGTGATCCCCACCTTGGCATTACCAGGAGGTCATGAAGCCTTAAGATAGGGGCCTAATGGAGGATTTGGATCACTGGGAGTGTATCCTTGTGGAGATTATGGGACCATGGTCTCTTTCTCTTTTATACTGATTCTCAAATGAAGGATCCCCTCTGCCATGAGTTCACCACCATGTACTGTCCCACCACAGCCCCAAGGCAACAGGATCAATTGGTCATGAACTAAAACCTCCAGAACTCTTAGCTAAAATAAACCTCTCTTCTTTATAACTTGATTTATTTCAGGCACTTTCTACTGCCACAAAAAGCTGACTAACACAGATTGCCATAACAAAACACCATAGACATGGTAGCTTAAAAAAATAAATAATTCTCATGCTCTGGAGGTTGAGAAATTCAACCTCAAGGTGCCTGCTGACATGACTTCCCAGCTTCCAGACAGTCACCACCTAGATCCATCCTCCTATGAATTTTTTTCTGAGCTCTAGTGAAAAGAGATGGAGAGATATCACTTTCCTTCTTATAAGGCTGCTAATCCTATTATAGGGTCTCCATCCCCATGACATCTGCTAATCCTCATTACCTCCTAAATCTCTTATCTCCAAATACCATCACACTGGGGACTAGAACTTCACCATACTAAAAGGAGGTTATGAACATTAAATCCATGGTGCCTAATAACTGTTCACTATATTCATTCTTACATTGTGATCATTTTGTTACTACGTTGTGTTTGAACTCAAAATCGAACCTTCCCACTGACTAACTGTTTGGAAGGGTGGCTACTTTCACCCGTGGTACAGCCTTGTTTACGGGTTTGCGCGAGCTTCCTCAGGTATTTTGTTACGAAACAGACTGTGCGATAAAAGTGGAATGGAGTGTGTGTGTATGAAATGGGCGAAAACCACAAGTTGATCTATTTGTATGATAATAGTACAGTTAAAAATAAATAGGCTCCCATACTCCTGGAAAACAGAACTACAATTTCAGGAAGCCAGTGAGTTCATTAGTTTCTTTTAACAACCTAACAAATAGCATTCCACACATTGCAGCCTTCCACGGGGAACCCTAAAAAACAAGAAAATGAAGCTTTTTGTGTCGCAGCCTGAATTCTATTAGTATGATGTGTGGCAATCCCACTCAGCGGCAAGATATTAGCGAAAGATAATGCAGGGGAATGGATGGGGAAGGGAGGACAGCCGGGAATACCATGGGATCATCTTGGAAAGAACTGTCAGGCTATCACTCTTCCTCCCCGCTCCCCCCGAAATGCAAAGCATTTGATTTGAACCAGGTGGTGCATCTGTTTCAGAGAGTTCCTACAGGGACTTGTTCAGATCTCATAAAATCGAGGTCCAAATTGGTATTTCACTCGCAGTATTGGCGTCTCTTTGTCACTACTCTCTGTATGGATGTTTATCCTTGCTTTTCACCCCACTTCAAGTAGAAAATTATCAATCCAGTTCCATTAAGTGGTCGTTTATCTTCTAAGACGATGGCTCTCAAGTGTTAACAGGGCTACAGGTGACTTCAGATTCGTCTTGGGCAGGACCCAACCTGGCCCATTTCTAACCTGCTCTCAGAACCTTCTGGGTCGATGAATATTCCATACCTGTGCTGACAGGTAGCTACTGGCCCCAGGTGGTGACATCAGCACTTGACACATGATCATTGGGATGGAGAAACTGAGTGCTCAATTGTATTGCATTCCAACTTAGATGACCATACATAGCTAGTCACTCCCCTGTAGAACACTGCAGCTCGGAGCTCAGTGAGAGTCCCCATCACTATGTCCCTACCAGGGTCTCCCACACTGTGAAAGCCCTCGGTGGGCTCCCATTGCATCTGCACAGAGGAACTGCAGGATGAGTGCAGGAGGCCCCCGTGGCTGGCTGCTGCCACCTCTCTGGCATCTCTTATGGTCCTTACTCCATATCTGTCCCCACCCTGGGCTTCTTTGTCCAGTACCTGCCCTCTGGGTCCAGGCCACCAGGGCTGGGAACTCTTTCTTCATCTGTTATTAGCATCACCAGCTGCAAAATTGTCTCAAAATTTGAATGCCTCATTTTGTTGTTGTTGTTGTTGTGAAGAAAAAAAATCTTGTAAAAGAAAAGATTCCTAAATTTTATAGGAAGGTAATAATAATACTGTTCCATGATGTGGTAGTAAAGGAGCAAGTGACTAATACATTTAGGAAACCTAGAATAATGACAGCACAGTGGCTGCCATGTTAAGTGTTAGCTGATTTGGTTCATTCATGTTTTCAAGTGGTCTTGTTCCCTGAATTCTTCAAGGTGAAGAATCTTTAACTTGATAGAATTTATAGTCTATGGAAGGGGCAAATAAGACAGTGCTCAATAAACAGAAGCATCCCTGGTTTGTAATAAAACAATAATAATTAGCGATTAATAGACTAGGCTCTAAAATAATTAGTGTATTGTGAGATAGTGGGAAAAAATAGAACAGCTCCCTGAGAGGATTGAGAATGATGGTAAGGAAGGGAAATGTATTTACAGGTCCATTGGAATATTTTTTTTTATTTTCCAAAGCCCAGAGAATTTCAGTCACTTTCTCAAGGTCACAGAGCTAGTATAAAATGTCTGATTTCAGTGACCCTGACCATGGGCACTTGGTGGACCCACAAAGATCCTGTTGTTTGGAGGAAGTGGTGGAATAAGCCATGCACATCAGAAAGAAAGGCATTCAAAGCAGAGGGGACAGCTAGGGGAGAGGCACCAAGGTGAGACCATCCTGGTACGTTGGATTAAGAACAATGGGTCTGTTGTGAGGAAAGTCAAGTTCAAGGAGAAGAATTTGGGTCAGAGAGATAATGGGAGGATGAAGTTCATGGAGGCCATTTGCATTGGACTGAATGATTGTGCCCCCTGAGAACCCATGGTGGAGTCCTAACCCCTGATGTGATGGCATTAGAAGGTGGTGAGGTCAGCAGATTGGAGGACTCCTGAATGAGATTAGTGCTCTTGTGAGAACACCAGAGCTTGCTTCCCCTTGGCTCTCTGCCAGGTGAAATACAAGAGGATGGCCATGTGGTCATTGGAAAGAGGTCTTCACCAGAACCTGATTGTGCTGCCACCCTACCCTCAGAGTACCAGCCTTCAGAGCTGGGGAAAACGTTGAAGCCACCAGTCTGTGCCCTTTTGCCATAGCAGCATGCTGTGGCCTGCCCAACAAAGACACTACCATTCAGAATTTGCCACTCACACACTTTAAGACGGAAGGCCTTTGGAAAGTTTTTTCAAAGTCACTATTGTGGGAAAATGCTCAAGTAAGTAAGAAAACAAGGCACACACTTGCACACTTGTTTGTATAACACTGTGATTCTAGAAATACATTCTGGAGGGAAATATAGGAAGGTGCTATTAGTGGCAAGCGTCTTGTGTATGGAACATGGCTGGACTTGATTTCCTCTTTGAATCATTCGGTAGTTTTCGAATCATATTCGAATCATACAAAATGAGAATGTATTACATTGATAGTCAGAAAATAGAATATCACTTTCTAAAATATGACTGGTAGTCAAGCAATCAAAAGGAAAGCATTAATATCAAATAATAAAATTATCAAATATTTAGCCACTTTAGCTGGTAGATAGCCTACTGATGGTTGCTAGGGAGAACTTCTCATGGAGGTCTGACAGTCGGATAACTATGGAAATGAATTTCCTTTGCTTGATTCCTGAGCAAACACTTTATTTCTACTATGGAGAAGAGTAGATTTATGGATGCTTGACTTCAGGATAGACATATATTATTTTTCCCTGACATCAGAGGATTTGTGGTGTGTGTGTGTGTGTGTGTGTGTGTGTGTGTGTGTGTGTGTTTGTGTGGTATGTGGTCTTTTTCATAAATGTGGGTACAGACTTGTTCATCTAAAATTGAGTTGTTTTATCAGCTTTTTCACTACTGTAATTGAAAGACCTGACAAGAATAATTTTAGAAGAGGAAAAGTTTATCCGGAGCTTCTGGTTTCATAGATCCCAGTCCAAACATGATCAGCTCCCTTACTCTAGGCCCCAGTTGAGGCGAAGAATCATGGCTAACAGCCCCATGGAAGAAGGCAGCTCAGGATGTGGCCATCAAGAAGCAGAGAGGGTCTTCTCCTCGCACTAAAGAAAAAATATAAACCCCGAAGTCATGTCCCAATGACCCATCTCCTCCAGCCACACCCTGCCTATCCACAGTCACCATCCAGTTAATCCCAGTTGGGATTAATGCACTGATGAGGTTAAGACTCTCATAACCCAATCATTTCACCTCTAAACATTCTTGCATTGTCTCACACATGAGCTTTGGTTGGAGACCTCATATTTAAGCTGTACCATGCATAGAGTTTAAATTTAAAGGTAGTTTCTTAAATATCATGTGAAGTTTGGGAGGTTATAAATTTAGTCTGAATTTATAAAATATTATGTCCTGTAGGAAAATATTATAATTCTATTATACCTTTGAAATGTTAATTTCATGTTGGGATTTGGATAAACTGTAATTATGTCATAATGATATTCACTTTTACAAGGAAATTATACCAGGAGAAGGAGATTTAAGCATGTATTTTGCATATGCTTTTATAATTGTTCTCTTTTTCAGTAAATTCTTTCTATTCACGTTACAGAATGGCTGAGTATTATAGCTCAAATTAAGGAAAATTGTGTTTAAAAATAACATTTTCTTTATTTCCCATTATTTGAATTGAAATCAGATATGCTGTATCCATTAGAAATCTCTCTGTAGTCAGTGGCATATAACTCTGCCTAGATTAAGGAATATTATCAATATATACAAAAGAAAAAGATCCAGAAATGGATTTATCTTCAGGTATAGATGGATACAAAGAGTGGGCCCCATTTTTAGGGCTTTGTTTATTTCCATTTCACCCCTACTTTTAACTTTGGTGGATAAAGTAGAGGTAGCTCTAGGATTTTCCTTTCATGGGCAAGATTCTGAAGTAGCACAAAGTTCCCATTCTTACAGTACAAGAGTAGAAAGAAATAAGGAAATTCTCCCAACAGTCAAGAAAGTATGTTCTGGGTGGCTCATCTAAGTCCATATGTCCATAACCAAATCAAGTTACAGTAACCAAAGAGATGACAAGATCCCATTCACCCTGGAAATCAGTCTTGACATTTCTTCCTAAAGAATGTTCAATGGAAAATCAAGAAACAAGTGTTGATGGGTAGATATCAAACCTCCGTAGCATCAGTATTGCTAGAAAACTTTTGTAAGCGTAACAGTCAGCTTCTGCTGCCTAACAAACAACCTCACTGGCCCCCTACAAATATTTTTCTGTTTTTGAAGCCTGTGGGGCAGGTGCACTTGTATAATTAATTGATAGCCACTCAGAGTGGTTTTTCTCTAATGAACCATAGAATGAAAGCAAAAGAGATGAATTGAACTTGAAATGCATTTTAAGGCTTCAACTTAGAAGTGGGACCCAATCCCTCTATCCCACATTCTACTGGACAAAGCAAGTCATGTGGTTAAACTTGACATCAACAGGATAAGAAGGTGTGTCCTCCCACATGAGTGTAGGTCATGCACATTCATGTGACCAAACAAAGGAGTTGCAATTATAATGCAGGGCATGAGTGAAGAATTGAGAGCAATAACCTAATTTACCTGAGTGGGGCTCTGGTACTCCCTCAGTGACAAAGTTAATTATCAGAAGACTTTTATGCATTTCAAGTATTCTCCTAGGGTTTATATTCACATCAAATAGAGTTTATTGTTAAGCTCTAAGAGAGTCCAACTCTATTGCATTTCTGTTTCAAGTAAGTTGTACACATATATGTGCATATCCAGTCATCCATGGACTGGTTCCAGGACCACTCTGCAGACGCTCCCCATCTGTGGATGCTTCAGTCTTGTATATAAAACAGTGATAACAGCTGCATACAACCTATGCACGTCCTCCTGCACACTTCAAACATGTCTAGATGACTTAGCATACTTAATACAGTGTCAACACTTTTAAAATAGCTGTTATTCTGTGTTGTTTAGTATAATTAATGCAAGAAAACAAGAAATCTGCACATGCATAGTACAGATGCAGTTATTTTTCAGATCTTTTGGAACCATAATTGGTTGAATGTATGGATGAAGAACATGCAAAGATGAAGGACCAACTACATTTTTAAAAACAACTCATAGTTTTTGCCACACACATCAGAGAGAGCACTAATCTCCAGGATACATAAAGAATTCTGAAAACTTAACACCAACAAAACAAACAACCGAATCAATAAATGGACTAAGGAGCTGAACAGATACTTCTCAGAAGAAGATATACAATGGATCAACAAATATATGAAAAAATGTTCAACATCTCTAGCAAGTAGAGAAATCCAAATCAAAACTACTGTAAGATTTCATCTCATGCCAGTCAGAATGGCAGCTATTTAGAATACAAACAATAATTAAGTGTTGATGAGGATGTGAGGAAAAAGGCATATTAATACATTGCTGGTGGGAATGCAAATCGGTGCAGCCAATATGGAAAGCAGTATGGAGATTCCTTAGAAAACTTGGGATGGAACCGTTGTTTGACCCAGCTATCCCATACCTCGGGCTATACCCAAAGGACTTGAAAACAGCATACTATACTGACACAGCCATATCAATGTTTTCAGAAGCTCAATTCACAATAGCTAAACTGTAGAAGCAACCTAGATGCCCTTCAATAGATGAATGGATAAAGAAACTGTGGAATGAAATATTACTCAGCATTAAAAGAATAAAATTATGGTATTTGCAAGTAAATGGATGGAGTTGGAGAATATTATGCTAAGTGAAGTAAGTCAATCCCCCAAAACTAAGGCAGAATGTTCTCTCTTAAAAGTGGATGCTGATCCATAATGGAGGGAACATGGGAGAAATGGAGGAGGTTTGATGGGCAAAGGTAAGGGAAAGATATTTAGCGGGGATGGGGGCAGTAAAGATGGTGGAATGAGATGGACATCATTACCCTAGGTACATGTATGACTGCACACATGGTGTGACGCTACATCATGTACAACCAGAGAAATGAAAAGTTGTGCTGCAGTTGTGTATAATTAATCAAATGCATTCTGCTGTCATATAGACCTAATTAAAAGAAATAATTTAAGAAAAACTCATCGATGGAATATCACATAATTCATGTTTATAATTATTGCTCATATTTCCTGTATTATAGTTTTAAATATAGTACTCTGTTGAAACCTTTGTATAGTTCTAGAAAAATTCAGATGTTAATTTCATTTAGTTTTCTATTAAATTTTTTATAGTTCTTTTGATTAATTTTTCTGGAGAATATTTTCTAAAACCCACAAAGGATATTTAGGTTAAATCACCATTACTTTGGAATACCCTGGGGTTGGATTGGTTAGCATCATAACTTTAATATGAGATAAGGGTATTTTTGTACAGTAATTTGGTAAATCATCATGGCAGATCATAGCAAATTACCCACCTTTGTTCTGCTTGATGGATAATATGTTCTAGATGAGCAAATAGGTATTAGTTATACACAGCTGCAGCTTGTTTCAATCACAATTCCTCTCTCTCCTCCTAGATAAATTGGCAACTTGCCTCATGTAGGTCTTTATTGTACTGTTTTTATGTATTTCCAGGTTGCTGGTCCAAAGGGCATTTGTACCAAATTACATATACCTATAATTTCATCTTGCAGATGAGGTCCAATTTTTGTAATATGTATTAACACATACTAAATTAATAATACATGCTAAATAAATCATATACACTAATGCAGCTACAGTACATTATCTTTGTTCTTTCAACCAACCTGTGTATTAATTCCTTGAAGGTTGACCTTTGTGACTATGATAGCTGAAGGATTGTCTTTCATAAATGTTGCAAACAGCAGTTGCCTTTGTATAATTGATACGTCTGGGCTATTGGCGTCCGCATCACTAGTTGGGAGTGCCAGTATGTCACAGTGGAATGCTCCTGTAAAACAAATTTCTCAAGCATTGCTACTGACATTCTAGGTCCCCAATTCTTTGTTGTGGGGGATGTCCTGTGCATTGTGGTACATCAGGATCTTCTCTAGACTCTCCTCACTAGGTGCCAGTACCACTCCCCGACTCTAGGCTGTGACAGTGAAATGTCTTCAGTTTGCAAATATCTCTTGCTGGACAAATTCAGCTCTGTTGAGTACTGCTACTCTAAAGTCAGTTTTAATAAATGTGCACATATTTCAACCTTCCCACTCAACACTGATAATCTTATTTAAAATCGTTAGCTTGTCAGTGTGGAGATTCTTCAGAAAACTTGAAATGGAACCACCATTTGACCCAACTATCCCGCTCCTCAATTTATACCCAAAGAACTTTAAGTCAGCATACTACAATGATGTTCATAGCAGCTCAATTCACAATAGCTAAACTATGGAACCGTCTTGGGTGCCCTTCTACTGATGAATGCATAAAGAAATTGCAGTACATATACACAATGGAATGTTACACATCCATAAAGAAGAATAAAATCATGGCATTTGCTGGTCAATGGATGGAACTAGAAGCTGTCATGCTATGTGAAATAAGCCAATTCCCAAAAAGCAAAGGCCAATTTTTTTTTTTTTTGATATGTGGATGCTAACACACAATGGTGAGGGAGGAGGAGTGGAGGGTCACCCAATTGGATGGGGAAGAATGGGGGGAATGTAGGGGGAATGAATATGGGAAAGACAGTAGAAGGACAAACATAAATTCCCTATATTTATAAATGAATACACGACCAATGTAACTCCATATCAGGTACAACCATAAGAATGGGATCGTAATTAGAATAAAGTATACTCCATGTATGTATAATATGTCAAAAATACATTCTATTTTCATGTATAACTAAAAAGAACAAATAAAAAATATTTTCATAAAAATAAAATTGTTGGCTTGAAATATGATAAAGAAATGAGAAAAGAAATGAGTCTCATATATCTCAAATAATAAATCCTATTGGCAATAATGGTTACATATTGGGAAAAATTGTTATACCTTTCATTAAGGAGTTTCACTTAGATCTTTTTTTTTGAAGTCTATATTTTTTTTATTGGTTGTTCACAACATTACAAAGCTCTTGACATATCATATTTCATACATTAGATTGAAGTGGGTTATGAGCTCCCAATTTTACCCCAAATGCAGATTGCAGAATCACGTCGGTTACACATCCACAATTTTACATAATGCCCTATTAGTAATTGTTGTATTCTGCTACCTTTCCTATCCCCTACTATCCTCCCTCCCCTCCCCTCACATCTTCTCTCTCTACCCCATCTACTGTAATTCATTTCTCTCCTTGTTTATTTTCCCATTCCCCTCACAACCTCTTCTATGTAATTTTGTATAGCAATGAGGGTCTCCCTTCATTTCCATGCAATTTCCTT